>NC_143523.1:17354562-17656293 GCF_031878675.1 Megascapheus bottae
CTGTGCAAGTGAAGATTAAGCAGAGGGACATTCAACCATTCTGGATGCAGAAAAGAAAGGGTTAACTTCCCAAGCTGACTGACATCTCCTCAAAGTGACTTTCCCTGCACTAGCTAGACTTTGAGGACCAGTCTAAAAGACCATTTTTGTAGGCTTCTTGCATTCTTTTCATGTAGAGCGCCTAATTCATTCTTCGCCACCAGTGACCCAAACTGCAGTGGGATGTAAGGTGTTCCGGAGCCAGTGGTGTCCTCCGCTTGCAGGGACCAAGTTTTAGAGAAGAGATCTTGGCAAAAGCACTTACAGGCTTCTTTTGAGAGCTGAGGCTTTCCGCAGTGCTCAGTCTCTTCTTAGGAAGACCAGATAGATCCCAGAGACAAGAGTCCCCTGTTCTTCCCCCCCACCCGCACACCCCAGGCCTCCTCTAGGGAGGAACATCAATAAAGACTGGGTATTGTCTGTGTGAAAGCAGGAAAGAGGATTGGTGGATCCCAGGAGGAAATTCCAGAGGATTCAGGGTACATGACTCTGATAGATGGTTATATCAGAGATGGTTTTACATTTTTCCCCCCCGGAAAGACTGCAGGACTGGGAATCTGAGAGAGCTATTTTGGTTTCAACCCCACCTAGAAACTTGAATGACCTGAAATAGTAACAGACTAGCTTTGATGGGAATAACTGATGATAATTTAAAACTGTGGAAGCTCCTCTGTGCTGCTATTAAGCAGAACAGAAGAACATTTAAAAAATAATAAAAGATCTAGAAAAAGGGAGAGAAACAAATGTAAGGTGAAGATTCAGTCAGGTAAATGGGAATATCAATGTTTATAATGTGCACTATCTAAGCAACTCGGTGCCTTATAATTTGTTTTCCTGTGTGGTATAATTCCTGGAAAATTTCCAGAGTTGTGCCTATTGTCAGGTTTTTTTGGGGGGGGCATTTAAAATATAGCTTGTTATTGTACATTCCTACATTATGGCAAAATGTGGTGCGTAGTATTTTGTATTGATTGCTCTGTCCTGAGAGTATCAGCAGTGTTCCTTAAAATTAAGCCCACCTACAGACAAGTTTTTTTTTTTAAGGTTCCCAGGAGGGGTTGAATCAAATTATTGAAGTTGATATTCTTTCCATTCAAGTTTTGGACAACTCTACCCTTATCCTTTAACCTAACTATCTTATCTTTCATATCACAGCCACTAAAATTAATCCTGTAATTTGAACTTTAAGCTTCTTAGGCTGATTGAATAAGTTTCACACTGCTTTCAGCTATTAATTCAAAGCTCTGGCTTTATGGGGGAAATTTAAAACACTTCCAATATGTTAGAGCTTGTTGTATTAGGAGGAAAAACTTTGGAGTCAAGAAAACATTTCTGGCTTTTAATGTAATTCAGGCTGTAAAATATCACTTACCCATTAGACCTCTACATCAATTCATCTCTTGAAAGATCTTGGAAAGAGAGAAGAGGAAAGTACATAGTTGGCAAATTTTAACCTCCATTTAAGAAATGGGGCCAAGCACTGCCAACCCTTTTTATTTTTATTTTTATTTTTTGGTCTTTGTATTGATATATCTAGGTCCTGTAGGACTGGTTAGGGTTAGAGTCTAGGACAGACAAGCAAATCAGAGAGGTTGTAGGAAAAAAAAATCAAAGTGGTGAGTGCTAAAAGTTTGAACACATGAAAGATGATAACCAATGACATGAAACCACCACTCTGGAAGTCTGACTTCAGAAAGACATGGACCATCACCACCCCTTCCTCAGTCTCTGCCCTGCTCATCACACATATTTACTCTTCTTTTTTATGCACACGTACCCTCAGAGGAGAAAGAGAAATCAATTTCATCCAGGTCCTCCAAAATCAACTTTTGCCTAATTGTCTGGACCAAACTTATAGGAGACAAAGCTTAAAAGTTTCTGCAAACTTTGTAAGATGAAAACAAAGACACAATGTAACTTCCAGTCTTACTGACTTGTGGGTGGACCATAGCCAATTCATCATGCTTTGGTCCAGAACTTCCATCTCTAAAAAGAGGGCAATTCATGTCAGATTTATTAAGGAAAATCCTTTGCCAGAATATATGTAAGAAGGTCCCATGACTGTGAATTCCTCTACAACCATTAGGACTTCTTCCACATTACCCCACTGTGGGAAAGCTCCAAACCGAAATAAAGTGTAAAAATCAAGATCTCTCATCTTTTTATATTGTAATATTCTTCTGTACTAAGTCTCCCTCAAATTCAGTCAGGGACTCGGGCAACATACATGCTCCAAACCTGTCTCACCTTTAGCTAAAAAAATCCTGTGCTACAAAGAGCCTGTGATTACAATTACACCTGCTTTCAAGGTGCAAATGGGTGGTAATTATAGGCTGTCTGTCAGACTGAAGAGGAATTCTGGATTCTTGGCTCGTCGCCTTCCCTTCTCTCTTCTGCCCCCTCAGCTGTTGGACTTGTGCGGTTGTGTAAAGACATGACTGCTCTGCCTCCTCCGTGGGTGTGATGTGATTCTTCCGTGCTGTAGTCTTCTTGCTTGGTGGAAACTGTTGTTAGAGACGGTGGAACACCTGGGGGTATCTTCTGGCATGAAAGGTGCTGAGTATGAATCATTTGTCATGAGCTTGATGTCATAAGCAAGAACATATTGTTCCTTCCCCACTCATCACAGGCATGCTGTGCCTTCATCTAAAATTACATAGTATTGCTTAGTGTGGTAATACACACGCATACACACGTCTGTGTATGTGTGCATAATGGGCATGATGGTATATATTTTTTATCCTTCCATTCCAAGGATTTCCACCATCAATAATTTTTATTAAAAAAATCCCGGTGACAGTTGTTTTTATTTTTGAGTTCATTTGAACTTTTTCGATTCACCATGCTGCCTTTTTCTCACTGGTAGTGTTACAGTTTGCTAGCAAAGATTTTTTTTTGCCAGTCCTGGGATTGAGCTCAGGGCCTGAGCCCTGTCCCTGGACTTTCTCAAGGCTAGAGCTCTACAACTTGAGCCTCATCACCAGCTTTATTCTATGCATGTGGTACTGAGGAATCGAACCCAGGTCTTCTTGCATGCTAGGCAAGCACTCTACCACTAGGCCAAACTCCCGGCCCAAAGACTTTTAACTTGTCTTTAATTTTGCCTTCATGAGAGCTTTCTTGCTGCATTTGCATAGAACATGAGGGCCTGGCTGGTTTTGATGGCCCTCTTTTCTTCAGTTATTCTGGATCTTGATGTTTTCCATCCATAACCATGTGAATACACTGAGTCCCAACTTGGGGCTGGTAGATGATTTGCATTTATCATCCCACTTATTTTATTTATTTATTTATTTATTTATTTATTTATTTATTTATTTATTTATTGCCAGTCTGGGGCTTGGGCTCTGAGCCTGAACACTGTCTGTGGGCTTCCTCAAGGCTAGAGCTCTATCACTTGAGCCCCAGCACCACTTCCGGCATGTATGTATGTGGTACCAAGGAATTGAATCTGGGTCTTCTTGCATGCTAGGCAGGTCCCATCCCATTTAATTTTTAGAACCATGCCCTGAATATAAAGTCACTTTTCCATCACACAGATGAAGCAGTTGAGGCTCTGCAAGGCTAGAAGAATTGCCAAGAGGAAATAGATTCATGCTAGAGCAAAGACTTGCAACTACAAGTGATCCAACTCCAATCCCCAAGGCTGGCTGGGGATTCTTTGGGAGGCTAGAAAAGCTTAGATCTCTGGAATTCATAGGATTAATGTTGAGTTGATTTCTAGTGATGGTGGGAATGGCCTACTTTTAGCTGTGAGCTCTGTCACTTTATACTAAAGCAAGGGATTTACCATGGACCTTTGATATTACAAGAGTTGGCATCTACTTCTAGTGACTGAAGGAGGGTAACCTATAATCATTACACTTTCAGATCTGTTTCATTTCAAGAATAGAGTCATTTTCTGATTTAATGGTAAATGCAGTTTTCTAGAGAGTTTGTATAGGAATAGTTGAGTTGGTTATATTTTGATGTGTAGTTTCCTGTTTTCTTTTATCTCTTTTTTTTTTTGGAAGAAAAATGAGAAAATATATTCCTTTTTTCCTAGCAGTTCTACACAATTGCTTTCCTAGTTAGTCTGATACTGTGCCATTGTGATGTGTTGCAGAAGAAAGAAGTTTTGGAAGTAAACAGATTTGGGGGTGATTCTTAGCGCTTTTGTGCAAGAACATACTGCCTGATCGACACTCCATTCTATGAGCCTGAGAATCCTCATATTAAATGGAGTTTTAAAATTATGAGTAAAGCAATAAAAATACACTCACATCAGCCGTGTAGTGAATTTTGGTATTTCAGGGTCAATAAGAAAATCGAAACTAGTGTGATCATTGAGATCCATGACTGACCTTGTTTGCACACCAAATCCCAGCTGGAGACTCTGATGCTTTGACATTTTCCACATACACATTCCCAGCAAAGGATTTTCTTTTGCTTAATTCTTAATGATCAATAGCACTGGCCAGGGCATTTGAAGAATGAATTAATTTGGGTCCATGCCTGTCTGTATTAAATCATTAAGTGTATGCAGATGATTTGTGCTGTTTTTGTGTATCTTTCAATTCTTGCCCTCTATCCCTGGCTAGAAGAGCTAGAAAAATACACTTGTTTCTCCTGAAAGGGAGATTGCCAAACAATTTCTGCTCAGTGGCAGGGAAGTGATGTGCTAGGGGCAGAGTAGAGCCAGGTTCCAGGGAAATACAACGCATAGTTGTGAAGAGCTCAAATTCTGCTCAGATTGGGTAGATAGATGGAGTAGTCAACTCATGGAAAGAAATGAAGGTGGACTCTTTCTGTGCACTGTTTAGTACAGGGCTTATTCATAGATATAAGTACAGAAGAAATTTTTTTAAAGATGCAAATACTCTGTAGGAAATTTTATATGAAATTTTACAAGTGTATAAAAGACATTGTGTCTTTCTATAGCACTCTGGAATGTTGTTATGCCACTTTAGATCAGTTATCACCTTTTTTTTCCCTCTTTGCAAAATGCTTTAGTTTTCAAAGACTTTAGTTTTCAGTTTCATTCACACCAGATTCCTATATATAATACAGGAAGATGTATATCATCTACATCCCTCCTATAAGAAAAGCAAGGTGTTGCTATAAGCAGGCCAGTTAGTAGAACAAGACCAGAAACATTTACTCACACTGTATGACTGATGCTTGGGTTTGTCCAACACTGGCTGGTGTTAGCATACAGCTACATCTTAGCATCAAGCTTTGGTAAAGATGATGTGGCTGTATCAATAAGGTTTGTGGACATAAAACGGAGTGATTATGGAACTCAAGGGTTTTGGAGGTTGAAGTTATTGGTGGAGAGCTTCATAGTAAGAGATCTTATTCAAAGTAATGGTCTTCCTCATAAAAAGAGAGGATGGGACCTTCTGAAAATGAGATTTAGGGGCCCGGGAATTTGGCCTCGTGGCAGAGTGCTTGCCTACCATGCTTGGTACCACATACATAAAAAAAGAAAATAAAATGAGATTCATTGTAATAACATATTTACTGTACATTTTTTATGTGTATGTGCCAGTCCTGGGGCTTGAGCTCAGGGCCTGAGCACTGTCCCAACTTTTTTTTTTTCCTTGAGACACTCTACCACTTTTGCCATGGCTCTCTTGTGGAGGCTGAGTCTTCCTGACTTTTCCACTCTATCTGATTTTAAACTGTAATCCTCAGATTTCAGACTCCTAAGTAGCTAGGATTATAAACATGAGATGCCTGCACATAGTTCTACTGCACTTTTAATGCTGCTAATGAACTTTCAAGAAAAGACTGCTTATAACTGGTTTTATTGCTTGTGAGAAGGGGTGTGTCAGGAGGGTGAAGCAGTAGTGCCACCTACCCTCTCTCTCTTTAATCGTCTTATGCAGTTGATATGGAGTTAAACATAATATTCAAGGCGGCCTCAGTCAAGAGAACCTAGGGTATGACATTCTGGAGCCGCAGTATTCACCCTGAGGGAGTGTGGATTGATGTTAATGGATTTCACTTGCTTAAAAATTTAAACTGAGTCACCATCTACTGCTTTTCTCACTTCTAACATTTTAGGGGAAGAGAAGAAAAGGAAGTTTGTGAGTGCTAAGGAACATTTTCTGCATCAGGACAAAGTGATGATTACAATAACTTCTTTATTGCTCACATAAACAGTCACTAACACTAGCAAGCTGCTTATCTGAAGTTAGCTCTGGAACATCACCATATTGTTTCACTCTGTTCTTAATAGGTATTTTCAGACTGGCCGTCCCTTATTATCTTTCTAAGATCTGTAGATGGGGGACGGGGAGTTTCTGCTCAAGATTGCCCAGGTAGCAAGTGACCAAGCTAAGATTTAACTTTCTCCCAGTCTAACTCAAAACTCTTTCTAGTCGCTTATGAGGTTTTCTTGGCATGGGTTCATTTTTGAGTTACTCTAGTGAGAACGCAGAGATCATAGTCCCGGGTTGGTAAGGAAACTGCTGGCGTGGACGACACACTTTTGGGCCTCCCTGTTCTCGTGTCTGTGAACTCTCCTGTGACACTGTATTTAGAAATAAGTTTGCTGTAGATTGATCAAAGCCTTCACCTCTGCTCACCCCCTGATGTGGCGGACTATCTTCTTGTTATCCAGGGAGAATGTGTGAGATGAGTTCTTTTGTCACTCCCTGCTGCCTAATGACCCTAGAGTGAAAGTATAGACAACTTGTGTGCTTTTGAAAAGAAAGTACTAATAAGAATCATGTTATCAGAAAACCAGCTAATCAAGCTGTGCCTATGTGCCCATGGATGGATGCCTCTAGCCATCGTGCCCTAGCCCGAGTAGCAGGGGCTATGGATGCTCAACACTCAGGACTATCCATCTTGTTCCAGGGCCTATACAGGGGAATTTGGAGTTGTTGTGAAAAGTGAAAAGTCTTCCCCTTATCTCAGCAATTCCACCACACACTTGATTAGCTCCATTAAAGGAAAGAGGGTGATTTCAGTCATGTTCAACACCCTGTTTTAGAAACTCACCTGCAGTCTGTTTGTGCTGACATGCATTTGGCTGAAAGGATGGAGAGATTGTTAATGGGGCAAAGAGACACTCATATTCCCCCAAACAAATCCCTTATGGGGCTCACTTTCAGATTTCTCAATGAAGAATAATGTCAGGAGACTTCATGGTTCGAAACCTCCCCAGGAAATTCTTAAGGACAACTCAAACTTGACAATTATTCCCTTAAGATTGGAACAAGGGTTTTAAGATTTGTGAACTTCTTCCGTTATCTGTACAATTTCCATTTTGTATTAATGGACTTCATTTATTTTTTGGTTCAGAGCTGGAAGAAGTTCCATGCAGGCTCACGGTTTTCATCAAATCATGAATGGAAAATCTGACTTCCAGTGTCATATACCTGATCACATGAGATCACATGAGAAGTACATAGACCCCTATGAATATTACTGTCTGTTGATCAGTGTTTCCTTGGAAATTATTTTTTCTGGCTAGCCGCCAAATCAGGAACAAAAATGAAGTGGTAAAAAAAAACATACGTTATTTATAATACGGTATAAAACTTAGAAATAAGTTTATTGTCCCACTTACACTAGATGCATGAGCTTAGGCCAGTAACTATGTAATTCTATGCCTCAGTATCCCCATTGGCAAAGTACGGAGTGTAATGTGTACTTTTTATGAGACTGCATGCTGTTAAGAGAGATGACAACATGTACAAATGCTTAATGTAGCCTCTGGTACAGAGAAGGCAATGAGTGAATTAGCTGTTATCTTCATGGCTTTCTACATGCTGTTTAATATTACTAGTATTTAGGTGTGTCTGACTGAAAGATATTTCTAATATGTTACTCATGATAATGTTTCTGTTCTTGCATGTACTTTTCATCACTCTTATTAGTTTATCTTTACTAAGGGCTCAGGGTACAGTTGTACTATTTTCTTTATATCCCTCTTAACATCTCCAGCTCTTTACACATGAAACTTGCATATTAAATATTTGTTTTATTTGTTATTACTTTGGAGAAAACTGGCTTTCATGTAATACAAACAAGCTATGACCTTGTACAAAGTGTGTTGCAAATTTCCGAAGCTATTAAAAGACATAAATGCATATATTGAGTAAGAAAAATTATCTCAAGAAATACCAGGAAAGTAAAAAAGAAATAGATTGCAAAACAGAACCACCTGAGGTCCGTAAAGCCAAGGATATTTTCTGTCTATGTGGTTCTTTCATATCTAAGTTCCTAGATATTTACTTGCATGGAATAAAAGTTCAGTCCATTTTCTTTTTTGTTGTTGTTTTGCCAGTCCTGGGGCTTGAACTCACAGCCTGGGCACTGTCCTTGGACACTTCTTTTTCTAGCCCTCTGCCACTTGAACTACAGCACCTTCTGGCTTTTTCTGTGTATGTGGTACTGAGGAATCTAACCTGGGTCTTTGTGCATGTGCTAGGTGAGCACTCTACCACTAGGCTATTAATAGTATGTTGTGATTTTGTTTTCCTGGGCATGGTAATGGAGGTCCGTAATATCAGTGACAGTGAAAGCAGAGGAAGGAGGATTGGCAATTCCAAACCAGCCTGGACACAATTAGTAAGACCCTCTCCCAGGAACAAAATAGAAAGCAAAATTGCTGGCAGACTAGTAGATTGTGGCTTGCAAGTACCAACCATTAGGCACAATTCCCAGGGACACAAAAATAAAGTAAATAATGTGTGTATACACACATAGGAAGTGTCTGTGGTTCTCAGCATTTGACTGTGGTTATGATGAATGCTGAGATGATAGCTAATTTTTGTCATTTTTTTGTTTTTTGCTCAGAAAAATGCCTTGCTTCAGTTGTTTTCAAACAAGTTTTCTGAAAAAAAAAGAAAATAAAAGGAAAAGAAAGATCAAAGAAATGTGTGTCCTTGACCTTGTTACAAGTGACCTGGACAAAGCCCTCACCTTTATGTTTCTTCTTTTGCTTCTTCTAATCACAGCTGTTAGGAGAGAGTTTGGTGCCCCTGTCTTTTTCAGTGGTAAGATCTCTCCAAGTATGCACTGATATGCTTCACCAGGCCTTCTTCTCTAGCCATCCCTGGTGATTCTAAGGAGAAAGCTCTCTTGGGGTGATTTTACCAACCTGACTGCACATGCCAGAAATTTTACTGACTGTCATCTCTCAAGTCGATACTACTATGTATTTTTATTTAAATTTCAGTCTCTGTCTTGGTCTTGGTCCCCATCTCTGAAACATAGATGTGCAAATGAATGAATATATAATAAATATCTGATGCTCCGTGTATTTACAGTAAGATTAACAGCCACATGCAACATTAAATCTCTACTACTGAAAGCAAAATGGCCTTGTAAAGCCAAGGGGTGGTATTAACTAACTGTGAACACTGAATGGAGAATTTGAAGAGTAGTGACAGAAAAAGAAAAGGGAGTAGAATTAAAGGAAGAAGGAATGGAAATAACAAAAAATGCAAATTTAAACATAGGAAAGAAACATGAAAAGAGGGCTATGACAGAGTGGAAAAGTCAGAGAGAAACAAAGAAAGAGAATAGTAGATGCCAGGGGTAAAAGAAAACAGAGAAAATTAGACAGTAGAGACTGCTTAACAAAGAAATGTAAGAGACAGGCATAAAAATCCCATAGACAGAGAAAGCCATTTTGACAGAGACCAGTAGACAAACTGAAGGAAACCACTGAAAATATGAATTAAGACAGGAAAAGTGCCTCTGAGTGAAAAGAAATATTATATAATAAGGTAATAAAAATTTTTAAATGTATCTGGGATTTAGCAGGAAAAGAACAAACAACAACAACAACAACAACAACAAAAACTCTACCTTTTTTACTCAGCAGTTTCTTTGGCCTTTTGAATTTGCAAGAATTTGCACCTTGTCTCCTCAGGTGGCTGCAGGTGCACCATTCCTGTGTGTGTGATGGGTGTGAAATGGTAGAAGTATTTTCAGAAGTATTTAGGCATTAAATTTTTTTAGCCTGATTTTTATTTTGGGGAAAGGAGATTGATGTTCTAGATGAAGGATAAGACATTTAACCTTTTACACAAGACGATGCTGTTTGGAATGCTTTCAGTGGTTGTGCATTTTCAATAATAAAAGATACTAAAATTTGTTTTAAGTGGCTGTTAATGTCAGGGATGTGCTGAATGCTGGAAATGAAAAAACAAATATGACCTGATCTTTACCCTTGAGGGTGTCCGTCCTAACAGAAACAGACAGATGTGTAAACAGAAAAATTGCAACTTAGTATGCTAAATGCATAATAGCAATTGTAGAATTTTGTATAGTGAGCAGGAGGAATGTGGAGGAGAAGTGGACGACTAATTTTGCCTAAGAGTGGGAGATAGGGTTTTAAAGGGATGTGACATTTAAGTTGGGATTCTACTGGAGATTATGCATTTTGCAGAGAGACTAGGGATGAGTAAGTGGAAAGGCCATTCAAGCCCATTTTGAATTCTCTTATATTAGGTTTTGGGTTCACCTTAGGTCATCAGCATTGTAGACAAACTATCATTGGGACGAAATACTCTTTCTTCATCACCTTGGTCCAGAGTATCTGGGACCAAGGCCAACAATGATGTTGTAAAATTAAATATCTACTTTGGAGAATTTTCTAGTATGAAGTTATTGACTACACACTAGACCAAGGAATTTGAATTCCCTCACAACCTAAATTTATAAATTGCCCCTCAAATTCTTACACTCACATACAAGCACTCATGCATACAGATGTGTGTGCACAAAACATTTTGAAGCTTTGTTGACAATTTAACAATGGTAGAAATTATTCTTAACTTTTCTTTTTTTGCCAGTCGTGGAGCTTGAATTCAGGGCCTGAACACTGTCCCTGAGTTTTTCCTCAAGGTTAGAGCTCTACCAGTTGAGCCATAACACCATTTCCGGCTTTTTATGGTATGTGGTACTGAGGACTTGAACCCGGGTCCTCATGCATGATAGGCAAGCACTCTACCACTAGTCCAAACTCCTGGCCTTATTCTTAACTTTTCTTCCTAGTGGTTCTACTTCAAGGAGTGAAACAAGGTCTTATTTTTGTGCTTCCTAACTTTTAGGGCTGGGGAATATTAAAATGGAGTTGGTGCATATTTATAAAAGACATACTATTTTTAACACAATAGGCCTTTCATAGAATATTATATATGATTGTTATCCATAAATAATTATGTCTTGAAAATAGAAGACAATAGAGATACATTATACAGAAAATTCTCAATAAACTCAGTTTTTAATTAGTTGCTTCCTTTATCATTCTTGTCTTACTATATAGACACAAGAGAAAAGTGAACAGGAAGCAAGTAGCTGGTGAGGAAAGACAGCCAAGGAAAGAGTATGTACCCTCAGACACAGAAAGAATGCATCCTCCCAGCTGGCTCACCACACCTGAAGTTGAGGTGGCATCTCAATTTCAGCATCATTGGTTTCCACTCTTTTCTTTCATCTAAGTCTCAGATTAGTGCTTAGAGTGAACTTGGAAGGTCCCTATACGACTTTGGGGGTATTGTGATAAGGAAATTTTTGGCCTAATGGTTTGTCTTCCTATAAAGAAAATAATTAACTGAAAAATGTCACCATTTGAGTACAAAAATGACTTGGGGCAGGGCGTGGTGTCTCATGCTTGTAATCCCAGCTACTCAGAAGGCTGAGATTTGAGGATCAAAGTTCAAAGCCACCCCAGGCACAAAAGGACCTGAGACTCTTATCTCCAGTTAAACTTTAGAAAATAGGAAGTTCAAGGTTAGGGCGGTAGTCTTGAGTTGAAGAGCTCAGGAACAGTGGTCAGGCCAAGTTCAAGACCTATGACCCACAAAAAAAAATGACTTGAGAATCAGCTTTTCAGGTGATGTTAGGCTTTTGAGATATATAAATGCCTATGCTAAAAAATAACAATGAATTCTCATCTGGTCACTTAGATTATCTCTTGAATTCTTGTGCAAATCTCAGCTTGATACCCTTTAGTTTAGACTAGAATTTTAGGAAAATGAGAAGGAAAAAAAAGAAGCTTGTTTTAATTGTTTTTAAACATACCATCTTTGTAAGTACCATAATACAGGTCTTACTCACAAAACATTAATTTATATTTTCTTTTGCAGATGGGCAGTAAATATTTCAGGGATGAATTCAACAAATTATACTCATATACCACTACTTTTTATGTCTCATAAGTTAAAAATAGTCTCAAATTTTTAGTCACTGGAAAATTAGAAGAATATTTTGTGACATGTGAAAGTCATTGAACATTGTTATTGGAACTCAGCCATGCTTACTCATCTGCTGGCCTATATCTGCTTTGTCTCTGCAACAGCAATATTGAAAAGTTGTGACAGAGATTATATACTTATTGACCTAAAATATTTATCCTCTGACCCTTCTCAGGAAAATTTGCCAACTACTGATTTACTGATTTAGGGAGAATAAAACAGTAAGGCACATTGTGGATCCTGTGGTGATCTGTATGCCAACTTGAGAGTGATCCTTTGACCTAGGTTTTCTTGTCTAAAAGGCTTACATACTCCCAACCATTCCAAGTTCCCATTCACAAGTGGCCCATTCATTCTGTTCCTGTTCCTTAGCTCATGCTGTTTCCTCTGCCTGGAAACTTAATCGGCATGTTAAATCCTTTGCATTTGGATATAAGCTATTTTGTAGTAATTTTTCCAACCGCTCACAAAAGAAAGAAAACATAGCTAAATGTTATTTTTAAAAAAAACAATCAAATCTGGTGTGCTAGGCATCCTCTGTCCCTGTCTCTGTCACTGTCCCTGTCTCTCTGCCTTTATCCAAGCATTAGGCATTAGTTGGATTGTATAATTTCACTAAGGTGAAGTCTATTTTAGTAATTTTCTCTCATGTCTTTGTACTCCCTAGGACATAACACACACATATATATATATACATATATATATATATTCCACGAACACTGGATTAATACTGGATCATTACACTTAACTTCTGTTAATAGAGGACAAATGATCAACATTGATGCTCCATAAAGATTAACAGTAAAGGTATTCTTTTAGTGTCTTTATTCATGTAAGCATGAAGTTCCTGGTTAATTTTGAAAAAGTACCCCAAATTAGAAAGAATAAAAAAGATGGAGAAATCAAGGGAGAGGCAGAGTGCATTCAGGCCACATAAGTCAAATGGCATTGGAAGTCACAGCAGGAGGGGTTTGGATATGATTTGCCAAAGCCAGGTACTCCAGCTGATGGCTAGGAAGTGTCTGTCTTTGCCTTAGGCCAGAGGGAAGAAATACACCCATGCTCTACACTTAGAAGCCAACTTGAAAATCATCCTCAAAGCATAAAGAATTTGAGAAATGAATGGTAGCTATGTAGGTTTAACTTTTTTTTAAAGGATCTGGGGCGGGGTGTCATCTTTTCTCTTCCTCCCTCTCTCCTTTGGATTATGAGACTGTCCTAAGGGATGTATGTTTTCTTTTCCCCAATGAAGGACTACATAGTCTAGATTGTGTAACTTGCTATATTTCATCACCAAAGTCTAAGTTTCTTGTATTCATCTAGAATGAAGCTCAGTATTTTGACCTTGGTTTATGATTTACAGGGTAATTAACTTGCTTGTGTTTTTACTGGAATTTCTTATTCTTAGGTTGCTTAAATTTTATGTATGTTTGACCTTTTGCAAGAACAATGGATTTATATTTAACACCTATTCTCTTAAGACACTTAGTATATTCAGGTAAATTGTCCAGCAAAAAAAATGAATTAGTGAGGAAAGAATTTCTTAAAAGTAAGTAGTTCACCAATCATCTAGGCAGAACACCAAGACACTAAATGGCTTTTGCCCACTGTAGACAAGACTAGATTTCTGTGATCTGCCAGTTTGGGATGACTGGTGCAGTGCTTTCTTCCCAGAAGTTGCTGGGTTTCTGGTCCTTCCCCAGATACATCATTTGATTCTGTACATGATTTTATTCATCATCCTTTGCTTTTCCCAGTATACCTTGTAGTTTGGCTAACTTGCACTATCCAGAAATGTCTGATACATTTGTCTAAGTTTTGACTCTCCCACCTCATCCCCACCTACCACTTACACTGGTGTTTGTCACCCTGCAGAATTCCATTCACTAGAGGATAGATATTATTTTTTTCACCGTATTGAAGAGGGAGATGGTAATGACTATTTGTATCTCGGTGCCCTAATTCTTTAAAGGATGCATTGCATCCTTGGTATATTGACATAGCCGCTTCTCTTTTCTTTCTTTGTTCAGAGATGAGGTGGACATTTTTTATAGATATATAGTCTTATAATTCATGAAGAATCCAGGAAAAATGCTTCCTTGTTCCTATAGTGATACTGTCGTTTCTATTAAAAAAAAAAGAAAAAAAGAAAAAGAACTGTGTCCTGTTTCTATCTAGGTTAGAAGCGAGCTTCGCTGAAGGGATGGAGGGATGACACTGCATTCAGCAGGTGGAGCTGTTCCCCATGAGTCGGTGCTGAACCTGGCTCCCCAGCTGGGGCTCCATTGCTCACTGCTCACCACTGACTATGAAAAGGCCAAGGGCTATGATCATCACAACCTTGATTTTGAGTTCTCTTTTGTAACTCAGCCACATCTGCCTTATTATTATTAACTGTGTTATGTGTTTGACTTTCTGTTCGTACTGAGAGTATGGAAATAATCCTGTTCTCAATTTCTGGTCTAAGGGTGGGGTCGATGTACTTTGGAAGTGCCATCCATAAGCGTTAACAGAATGTAGACTCTTGCCAGACTATGTAGGTAAGGCATCACCAAAGATGTCCCAGAAATTGTGATGTCTGTAGTAGTTATCAAAGAAAATAAGGGTACTTTTCATGAAGAAAATAGCCTATATGTAGAAGGGTCTACCACATCTGGAAGACTAGAGCACAGGGATCAAGGTGGAGGGGGAAATGAAGCTATAGCTGAGGAATCCATTTGTATCAGGAAGACCCTCAGCAAATCACACTGAAGCTGCTGTGCTTTATCCTGAAGGTGTTTGACACCGACAAAATGATCATTTCACTTGGGAGAGAATAAATTATGAAAACAATGAATTCAGTTAGCGAAATATTGGTTGAAGAGAGACAATCTAAAACTGAAAGGCAACTCAAAAAATACATTCAACCACTGATCCTATTTCAAAGGCATGTGTGAGTATCTTAACCCCACACCAAATGCTGATAGTGTTTGTGATTTACACACACACACAAGCATACACATACACACAAAAACACAAATACGCATACTTTGATAGTAACACAATGCCAGCCAGGAACAAGGTACACTGTCATGAAATGTATACAATCAATGCTGTTATTTTCTATATGTTACATACCATATCTTTTGATTTTGGAAGTAGAACATGTGATTTCATAAAATGCCAAAAACTGAGAGAGAGGATTCTGTGCTAGGAATCAGATACCAGGGTCGTGGTCCCACTTCTACTTCATTTTTTTTTCTGTTTTTCACAGACGTTTCTTTGGTTACCTGGGCATTTCATTTCAAAAAGAAAATGCCATAACACACAATAGTGTAGGTGTTGCTCAATCTGTAAACCTATAAATATGATCCTGCTTGTGACCTGGTGGTGAGAGAAGCAACTGAAATGGAATTTAAGAAAAGACAGGAAAAAAGCCCCAGGTGACAATGTTCAACATTAGAGATAACTTGTAGAGATACAGAGTATGAATTTGACCATGCTAAAAATTTTCACTAGTGCAAAAACAAAGAAGAGAGAGAGGATAAGATGTGAGCTTATGTTCTGAGCATGCTTATGATTTTTAATAAATTTTAAAAGTGAATATTCAGCAGTTGTAAAGAATGGACAGCATCCATTTTCCTTTTAGTCACCATACCTGATACAATACCCTTCTCGCATGCATGTCTGAGAATGATCAGTTAACGAGGTAGATCTAATTGTCTTTTGAGCATAGTGCATTTGTAGGCAAGAATAACATTTGTGGCTTTTGCTTCCTTTTTTCTTTACTAGTCCAGGTTCTCTGTGCCACAAAATTGAAGGTCCCACCCAATCTCATGTTCAAAAAAAATGAACAGCAACAGGAAGTCTTCTGGGATCTCTGTCTTGATGGCTCATGCTTTAATATCCATCTTCTTCCCAAGCCTCTGCCAAAGTTGTCACTTGGGAACTGCAAGAAAATAAGAGAATGGCTCTTGGAAGGCAGCAAATGAGAGGCTAACCCAGGATCCATTTTCCTAGCATTGAGTAGGAAAGCAATGGGAGAGAGAGCAGTTATTAAATTGGTTGGGGAGGCTAACACCTGAGGCCCTCATCATGTATCTTCTGCTCTTTCGAGGGAAGGTGCTTCAAAGGGTTAACATTAAGAATTCTTTTCCTGTGATATTGCAAATGGAACAGGGATTGGGGCTGTTTAGAAGAAGGTGAAGACTAGGGCTTTCGATGCTGCAGAATTCGCCGTGGCCCATGGATGGATGGTGCTGCAGATGGGAAGGACTGAGCTGTCTCAGCAGAGTTTCCTCAGTCCAAGGCACACCACTGGGGGCCCATGGAGGGAAGCTCCTGTGTTCAGCAAGAAAGCTGGGCATCTGGGGAGTCATGATCAAAGGCAAAACCTCCTCTTTGCTACAACCAGCCTTTAAATAGATCCAATTAGACGCTTAACTAGGAACCCTAAGGATTTTCCTATCCCATGCTCATCACCACTTCCCACTGTCTAAGACTTCTGCATGCATACAGCCAAGAGACTACTGCTGTAATAACTTTTTTATTACAATATAAAAAGCCACAAATAAGTTTTAATCAATTTGCTAGTGCTGTCCCCAAGCAAATCTGTGTTACGTAACTTTGGCCTTTTTGAAAAATAGTTCAATAATCCCCTCTGGGCACACTGCATACGTCCACAGCTTGGTGCATCATCAGTGTTCCCAGCAGGCTCTGGGAGGGAAAGCAGAAGTTTGCTCTGTGCTGGAGAAGACAGCAATGCGCTTAATTGTTCTGATGTTAACTAAGATGAATGTGTCTCATCCTTTCATGGCATTCATTTCTGGCAAAATGGCTCCAAACCAAACTTTGCCTAAACTGAGACTCCTAAGTTCACATGTTTAGTAACTCAATTTGTGTACATATGCTAATTTTTTTTTGCTTTTCCATTTATTCAAGATAGAACTCAGCATGCTGGGTGAAGGACTTCAGAATGTAAATACCTTGGCTTTACCCAAAAGGTTCAAAACACTGACAATGTAATATGGTGATTAAATTCTGGCTTTGTTTCCTGGTCTGCGCCTTCTAGCTGAAAAACATGAGAAAGGATATGGAGTTTCTCCAGAATATATTCTTCTTGCACAAAATGAAATCAATATTGTATTTGTCTAATGGAGGTCACCTGACTATTTGCAAAACATCGTTTGCCCAAAGCATATGCACAATACTCACCAAAATTCATTTGTACATATATGTTTACACATATATATGTATGATGTTCATTATTGAGCAATTTATTTGGATGATGTAACTGAGTATCTTGGAAAAGGTGTTAAAATAACAACATATATGTTTCGTGTATGTGTGTGTGTGTCTTATAACAATTATTGATGACAGAGCTGGCCTCTGTAGCATAAGAATTGCTCTGGAAGTCAGGTCATAGGAAGAATTTCTCTTGAAACAAACAAGCAGTATTGTAGACATTAACTGGAACCATTTGGAGCTTTAGCCCAGTCTCTGACAACATGATCCAATAGGAACAAATGTTTATTCATTCATTTGAATACTCAACACTTACAAGTCAACAACAAAGAAGCAATACACAGAAATGATAGTGTGAAACTCCTGCTCACAGTGAAACTGCATGGGTCATGCAGTTAGAAATCTGAGTTTTAGCATCTTTTAACATAGACTAACTTTCTCAAGTGTTCTTTGAAACCTTAAGTTTCTGGAACCAGTGTTTATGAATAAGATGACAGTGTTGATGATGAGCGCAACTCCACAGATTGTACAAAGTATTTTTTTGGTTATCCAGTCTTGAAAAGCTGATGCTCAGTTATGCATCAGCTATCATATATAGGTATATATATATATATACATATATGTGATTACAGTACCCACAAATATACATATATATATACCTATATGTGTGTATACATATGTATATATGATTTTTTCTTTTATAAAAACAGACATAAGAAATATGATTTCTTTTATAATAACAGATAAAAGAAATATATGAATGATCAGAACTGAGAATGAGATGGTTTAACTATTGATTTATTTTCTATGTGGCTTTAGTATTGGCATTGTTCTTATGAAGGAGTGGAAGCTTATGACTTGCTACAAACTCAAACTTGAGTTTGAGTCTACTACTTTTTATTAGCTAGGTGACCTTGAACAAATTACTTAAATATTCTAAATCTCAAATTCATTAAAAACAAAATGGGGTTGATAATAATGACTCCACAGCAGTGTTGTGACAGACAAATGAGAAAACATATAGGAGGTTCTTAGTGTCTGGCCAGCTTCAAAGAGCTGAACATGGACCAGTTATTATTATTAGCCTACATCTGGGTTATTATTACTGTGAACTGTTGATGTTTAGTTTCTTAGATAGGCTAAGTAATCACTATAAATAGCACAAGAAAGACTGCCAAAGGACTATATGACCTGGAGAGGTTTTTTTTTTGCCTTTTGACAAAGGGAGAGCAGTGTAGATTTTTGAGTATGGGCCAAATTTGTGTATACACCTTCACTTAGCCCTGAGTTTGTGGAGATTTTTAAGGAAGCCATACTATAAAAGACATTTTATTTTGACTTCTATTTTCCTTTAGATTTTTCCAAAGAAACCATTCTACCAACAGAGGGAAAACTGGGGATTTCTTTCAGTCTGGAACCACCTTGGTTTCTTCTTATTTTTTTTAAATTGTGATTATGCAAACTGGTAACCTAAGTCTCCTTGTTTCTACCTAGAATTTCTTTCTGAAGAGAGGATATTCAGATGATCTAAGCAAATTGAAATTTAATTCATCAGATTTAATCTTATTTCTGTGCTTAGATTCATAGCTTTAATCTGTAAACAAGCACATCATTAGGGAGATAGGTAATTACACAAATTACATTGGAGAAACTTTGCCAGGGGAGATGGATTTTGTTTATCCTCATGTGTTTGGCACCAGAGGAATTTTTCTCACATACAGACTTCAATCTTGTGTGGCTACAGAGTGAGGAAATGAATGGGAGGCTTAGGAAAGGAATTTGTGGTTCTTAGGACAGAAGAAACAGGGGATGCATTGAGACACTGAGCTCTGCCATTCGTGGGGGTCTGATTACAAACACTTTGCACAAAATAATGTTCTTTGGGCTGCTAAGTGTGTTAGATTCACATTGGTAAACTTAGCTACTCGGATGTCTGAGAAAGGATAGAATGTGGTTTGAAGAAGGCATAAAACAAATATGATATATAACATATAACATCTGTAATATATCATATGGAATAGGTATTGTATAATATATAACATATATAATACACACATTATATGTTATTTATTATAAGAAAAGTTCATGAGACTCCTTAATACATAGGTAAGTAGAATGGCTTGCACTCATCATCCTAAGTGACAGGGAAGATGAAGTAGGTTGGGGTAATCAAGGTTCTAGATCAGCCAAGGCAGAAAAACGCCAAAGGTTCTGTCTAGATGGAAGAAAGCCAGATGCTAAATGGAAGAAGTGGTCAGACATATCACTTGGAAGGATTGGAGGGACTTAGAAGTTATGGTGCTTATTTTATTTAAAATATCTTAATTGAGACCTATGCTATAACAGGCACTTAAAAGGGAGCAGAGAGTTCTGAAATAACAAGGCAAATACAGATTATTCCCTTAAAGACTTTACATTGGCATGAATGAAGAAACACCTGAGTGAGGTGATTATAGTAGAGATTATTGTGGGGATAATGAAAATAGTAAGGAAGCTATTCAGTTTTCTACCCAATAACACATTTGACCAGCACAGAGTTCATTATATCCCAAGAACAAAATAAATTGTTTCAGAAGTCCTTGAATGAACAAATTATGCATTGGTCCTGCTGCTTTGAAACACAGTTTTTCGTAGATAAAGACAGATATAAAACATAAGAGCATATTAAATTTTTTTCTGAGAAGTATTTATAGCAATGTCAAACTTGTGGAAACTGAATACTATCCATATATGACATATTTTCACATGGCGAATACACTTGAAATTGACAAAGTTCTATCAGGAAGCAGATTTTTTTGATACATAGAAATAACGTTTGTGACTCTTTTCTGTAAGTACCTACCAGGAGGGTTTTGCTACCAAATTCAAAAAAAAATCCACATCATCCATTTTTTAAAAAAAATATGTGTAAATGGAACTGCATTGTACACTATTGTGGAGCTGCCTCCTTTTGAATATTTCATTCCTGGTTCTATTTTTGTGTTGCTGGACAGTGTCTCTACTCTATTACTTATGGATACGTGAGTAGTTTTCAGTGTACGGCCAAATATTGCTGCTATGAATATTTTCTTTATAAAGAACAATATTGCAACAATTGTAATAACAGTCTATACAAGCACATTAGGGATATACTCTTACCTTGCAGGACTGAAAAATAATTTTGAGGAGGTAAAATTGGAGCCAGGAGGATCGTGGTCTAGAACCTGCATTATCGACTGCTGACATAACATCTAACATATACTTCAACATCTAGGGCATTCCTAACTCTAAACCCTCTTCTCTGATGCCTGGTGCCAGGCTGGAGGAATGATGTTTGGTACTCCATACTAGTAAATAGACACAGGGATTCCTTTGTGGGAACCAACAAGCAACAAAGAACTGTGGAGAGCCACATGGCTGCAAAGCCCCAAATTCTTCTGCTGGTGAAATACTTCCTTTCCCAAAGGAAGCGATGAGTATGTGTTTTTGTTGCAGAAGGTCTCGGTCCATTTAGATTTGCCTGATGTAGAGTGATATGAAGGAATTTGGTTCCAAAATACAGTAGGGTCAGGCCTGTTTCCTCCAAAGAAGCTGGGTGGGGAATGGGAAAATTGTTTTGTGGACTGGATGAGAACAGAAGAGGAATCCTGAAGGCAGATACCTTCTCCTGAAACTTCCCACACTCATCATGGGCATAATGTCTAACGTCCCATTTGCCCCCACGTTCTCCCGTTAAACCTGGACTTAATCATCAGTGTGGCTGGGAATGCTAACTGGTTTGTGTGAAGCAAAGCAGTTAGAACATCTGCCATATCCAAGGATATTGCAAGTGTTGGGAATCCTTATGGATTGAGCTTGCTAGCCTCCCAGCTGTGATTTTAGACAAGTCACTTCCTTCTCAGAATGTCACTTTCTTCGGTATTCAGATTCTGATATGTCCATCTGACGCATTTTACCATTCTAAAAAAACAAACGGCAACAAAAACTCACCTAAATACACAGCATCCTGGTATACTGGTATGCACTATATGATTGAATGTTGACAATTATGGTCCCATATTTCTCTAGCAAAGCTCGTTGCTTTCCACCCTGAATAACATGCCTTCTAAATGTGATCCATGCTGCTTTTTCACCACAAGCTGCATGGAACCCTAGTTTGGCTCAGCAAAAGGTTCATTGTTTGTGTACCATTCTCCCATTCCTCTTGATTGTTTCAGATTTCAGCAAAACATTCTGTGAAGAAAAGCCACGATTCTTCACTTTCCTTTTGCTGTCTTTTGAAAGTCATGACTGTGAGAAGTCTCTGCTCCCATAAGTTTTACATAAACAATTTCTGCAAGTCATCTTTCTTTTCATCCCTTTAGAAACAATTCCCGGGCAACTTCAGAGTCTTCACTATTAACTAAGGTTGGCTACCTTTTCCCTTGGCGAGCAACTTAACAACAAAAAAGGATTACCAGAGGTTATTAATTTGAAAACTGAAGCATTGTGAGAGGTAGGAGCAAATGAGAGCTAGCTACTGGTATGCTTTTTGGTTGCTATAACAACCATACATAATATCAATTTCTTTTTCCCCCTCTTTGGTTTTTACTGCTTTTTCTGTCTTTTGGTTTCTGATTCTAAAAATCGTTTAGAATGGTTTTCCTAAAAGCCATGTGACTTTTAATAGTACTTTAAACAGTAGCACAAATATAATAATGACTATCCAGTATTTTGTGCCTCCTTCTTGGCAAGTACTTTGCTGGGTGTTTAATAAACATCATTTTCTTGTCATATTGTCCCTTTTTTTCCTGTATAGAGAATATTTCCTGTATGTAATTGTCTTCTGGATGAGACAGCATTAATCTGATAACACTGCAGGAATGCCTGAGCCACAAGGAGACTTCAACTATTCCTTGGTGTCATAGCTCCTATGAGGGAAGTATTAGAACAAGGAAGTATCAGGTTTTCTAGCAACTTGTGACTGTGTCATACAATGAAAGTTCTGTTGTATTGACTCATGCAGATGTAATTAGAAGAGGACATAAGACTATTTTTAGACTTCAGTGCATTCAACTTTGCATCTACTATGGGCAAAGTGCTTAGTGTCATAGGGGATGTGTAAATGTAATTTAAAGCCTTCAGAGATTCCTATTCAAATAGAAGAGGCTGGAAGAGATTTGAATAGTTCAAATAAGTTTTGCATTGTGTTAATACCGAGAAGAGATACGTAATAACTGAAGCGTGAGACCTGCTTTCTTCAGAGTATATTTACCATTATGAAAACATAGCTGTTTTTTTTTAACATAGCTGTTTTATAACAATTCTTTTCCACAGCCTACCTTTCTTTTCTTTTCTTTTTGTTTTGGCTATTTGAAGTCAATCCACAAACATTTAAGGAACACCTACTATGCATCAGGCCCTGTGTTCAACATTAAGTTTACACAGAGAAAAAAAGGACAAAGCATATGGCACTTCTCTATATGAGGTCTACAGGAAAGATGAATTTATACCTATTGACTTGCAGAATAACATGAATCTGAACACTCTGTTAACCTCCCAAAACTCCTACCTGGTTGCTGTGCTCTTTATTATATGCAAAGGCACAGCCATTTAAGTAATAGCCTGAGACATAGCCCTGAGCTGACAGCATACATTTCTTCAAGGCAAATCTGATTGTGTCACTCCCCTTAGGATCCTGCAGAGCCACCCAGTACACATCTGAGAAGCATAATGATCTCTCCTCAGCAGGGCCTTTCCATCTGCCATTCTGCTCACCTCTCAATTTGTGATCCAGCTACATTGAACTTTGGTAGAGTGATGTAGTGTTAAACGATCCATTTTAGGCCATTGTGGGAGGAGGAATGGCTGGTCAGTAGGAGTTAAAAGCCTTTCCCTAAAAATAAAGTTGTAGAATATTTGTAGTAAATGGATAGATATTGCTTCCTGAGATCGGTTGTACCTGCAGGACTTCTTTTCTTCCTTTTCCCAGCACTATTTGCCTGTGTGAGAGTGGGAACATGCCATGCACTATGGCTCTGATTCCTTTCTATTAGCAGCAGTAGTGCTAAGGGCAGAGTAAGCAACCAGAATCACAGTACATAAGGAAGGGAGCCCCAGTGAGTAGCCTGGAAATATTAGCTGTTGGTGGTAAAGGTTGTTACAGTCTATTTTTCTGAGTAGGTTTCTTTCTTTCAGAGCCCTTGCTCACTTGGCCTAAAGGGTTGCTTGACTCAGCTATTTATGTTTGCTGAAGAGATAGACATGGACAGGTGAAGAACATTGTGCAAGGGAAATAGAAAGCTTCAGACTCCAGTTACCTTCAAGGACTAGGTCCTATTTAGGTTTGTGTATATTTCTGCATTTCGGATTCAGGGAATTTCAGGAGTAGCTTCCAAATGTCATAACTTTCACTCAGGATAGTGAAAAAAGACACAAAGTAAGGAATGTCGTTTCAACATGGCTACAACCAGGACTCTTCCTGTAGAGGCCTTCCAGCAGTCTTGATCGTGAATTCCTTCAAACACGCTTTGCATTTTTGATCGTGGGGAAATGTACAGAGCTCCTCACAAGACCTTTCCAGGGGGGGTCCAAGCCAAATAAATAAAATAAAGAGTTGTGTATAGGCTGAATGCATGTGCATTCTTTCTTAGCCTTAAAGTATTTGAGAAAAGGAATATCAAAATTACAGGTGGCTCACACCTGTAATCCTAGCTACTTAGAAGGTTGAGATCTGAGGATAGTGGTTCAAAGCCAGCCAGGGCATGAAAGTCCATGAGACTCTTATTTCTAATTAGCCACCAGAAAACTTGAAGTGGCACTGTGACTCAAGTGGTATAGTGCTATCCCTAACCTGAAGAGCTCAGGGACAACAACCAGGCCCAGAGTTCAAGCCCCATGACCAACGGGGAAAAAAAATGATTTTACACACAGAGAAGAAGGAGGCTTCTGAGCACAATAATCACAGTGAATCTTGCTAGTGCCTTAACAAACAGGCAACACTCACAATCAGCACACTGATTCTTTAAATGGAAGCAGGGAAGAAGTGCTGCTTAAAACAGTGTGCTGACTTTTTACACTAAAGTAGGCCAACGTCGGTACGTTTACTGTATTAATTTGCTTAGCCAGCTCTTTATTTTATTGACAGTAAGGAGATAAGCTTCAGCCCAGCTGTGACTCAGTTATCAATCAAGTCACAAGTGTTTGTTTTCTACTGCCTGCTAATCATGGTCAGTAACTATAAGTGCTGCTTTATAGAAATAGCATGATAACCACAATTTTCAAGGAGCTTGGAGCTAGAATGAAGGAGACTGTGGGAACTCATTTGAAAGTAAGGGCTGCATTGTTTCAGTGAGAAAACTGAACACTGGACTGGAGTGATGCATAGTGCTCTCAAGGGCTGAGAGGGTCCTCCATGAATGTTTAAGGATAGTAGATGAGGATCCTCCCATAAAGAACTTTTATAGTCTGGGTAAAGGCTTAGGTAGAAGAGTTTAAAGTGGGCTGTTTATGAAAACTGATTCTTGTGAGGCAATAGGGTTAATGGTGAGAATAATGACAGAAGGAGAGAGAGAGGGAGGAAGAAAAGGTAACATGACAGAACAAGAAAGTAAGAAAATAAGAGAAAGGAATGTTCCTTCTAGAAACTCTGACTAGAAATCAGAGGACATTAGACATCCAAATACCAAGTGAAAGAATACTATAACCGCTTCTCACAACTAAGTTTGACAGTTTTAATTTTACTTTTTTCTCACTTCCTTTCTTATTAATAAATAAGACTGGAATGGAAAGACAACAAGTGAAGAGGCAAGGGAGGATTATTACCTAGTGTAATTTCTCTTCAGTCTGTAAAATGATGGAGGAAAACGATTACAGGGGATGTTCATGATAGAGTTCCATGCACTGAATAGGCTCAGCTTAGAATTGTTTAAAAAATTAAGCACAAATGTGTGGGTTTTATTCTTCAAGACCACTAGAGACAAGACTGTCCAGATAGCCAGATCAGGGGAGCAATGGCTTTTACAGGAGAGGGGTTGTAGTTAGTAGATGGTTCGACTGATACGATATTCAAATATATAGAAAGAGTCTATATTCAGGTTTGGAAATTATTCTAGCATTTTGATTCTGAGAAAACTCTAGAAGTTATTTCCTAGCATGAGAATAATGAAAAAAATGAAGATTGTGGAAATGACAATGGGACCTAGTACTTCTCCCATTTTTGTCTTTCTTCCAGGCTAAATGTCAAACTCCTTCAATTACAGGTCATATTCCTGACCAGAAGGGAAAGAAAAATAGAACTGAGGTAGAAAACAGAGATTTGAAACCTCATGAGGACACCTGAAAAGGAGGGAATTGAATGGACATTGACCTAGCTGGCACCAAGGGCAGACATTTTATGCAGAGAAAGCATGGATGTAAAAGAGGTTGTTCGCAACTAAGGACGGGATGTGTAAAGAGCAGGAGAGAGATATGGGACTAGGAAGGCAGTGGGTATTGTTTGCAACAAGAAAGTATCAAAGAGTGAGCTCAAAATCTACCCCTTCTCAGAGAGTTTAACGTGGAATGTAGCACGGTCACTTTCATAGTGGCAGTAACTGGAATTGAAGTTACCTAGAGGTGGAGTGGGGAGGAATGAGGAATTATTATGATAAATTACTATATAATGACTTCAGAGTTTCTGTTTATAATAATAAAAAAGGTTTAGAAATTGTGATCAACACTATGAATATTTATAATACCCTATATTGTGAATATTCAGCTAATTAAGAAGCTGATGGACCAGGATGTGTAGAGTGCTTGTCTGGTAAGCATGAAGCCCTGGATTCCACAAAAAAAAAGCTGTGCTGGAGGTGTGACACAAGTGATAGAACACCAGTCAAGCAAGTAAGCTGAGTGAACGTGTAACCACTGATTCCAAACCCCCATGTGCCTGTGTGTGTGTGTGTGTGTGTGTGTGTGTGTGTGTGCGTGCATATGTGTGTAAGATCTCTGTTTCTGTCAATGGTTAAGCCCTTCTTAACCATGAACAGCCCTATTTATGCTGTTCAATTATTCTGGGGACTAACTAAAGATTTTCCAGATCCTTTATTTTTGTTTGTGTGTGTCAGCAGTGGGACTTGAACAACTTCAATCCTGAGATCCAGCTGTTTTTGTGGCTATTCCTGTAGGCTCGAGCCATGGTCTCCTGGACTATTTTTTTTTCAAGATGAGAGTTGCTTTCTACTATCTCACAATGAGGTCCACATATTAGGACTGAATAATAGGAATTCAATCCCTTTGTATAGTGTCTTAGTGTATATGATATTCATTCTCTCTTCGAGCATATCTGAAGACTTAAGTTTGCATCAGTTACAGAGCATGGAACCTCTGCTGTTATACAGAACAACACACTGTCACCTCTGTTACAAGACCTTCCAGAGCCATGCCCTGAAACTCCCACCTGAACAAATGCTAAGATTCTGGTGATGTTAAGCAACTGATCAATGGTCTCTCACATAGCACTCAACAAGAGCAGTAGTGTGAGTAATGGGAAAAGCTGAAAACAAGAAAGAAAAGTGATTTTGGCTACAGCATCTGAAAGGTTATTAAGGGTGGTTTGCAAGAAAATCTAGGAGAGCAGATGGAAAGGAACTGGAAGAACTTTCTCCCAAAGCTTTTGTTCAGAGAGACCTCTTTCTGTAATGGAAGATGACAAGAACATTCTCCTATTTTCAAATTAAATAGCAAGTAGGAAAGAACGGCTAAAGTATATAAACACTCCAATTGTGCTCTTGTGAATAATTTTCCTAATTAATAAGTTAAACCATCCCCACCTGACTTCTCCCTAGTGAACAAAGGCAATTGCATTATTGTTCAGGCTTGTGTGGAGGCTTTGATAACAACAGGGTTATTTGTACATTCTTTTTTTTTTTAATTCCTTCTTCATGCCAGTGAGCAATTGGGCCCAATCATTGTATTTTTCCTAATGTTGAAAGAACTGGCAGCTTCTGCTTGAGCCTGACTGATTTGTTCCATGTTCACTCATCCCACGGCAACTAAATTCTAGTTAAATTTATTTTTGAACAAAGGTAGTCAGTCTCTGAGATACTCTCTTCTACATGAGTGACAGCAGACAGTTCGAAGACCATTCATTGCCTTATATCTGTTTGCTGTATCAAGACATCTATTATCATTCCTGTGGCACTTCAGAACAATTTCAGCCAGTCTGCTGTCTATAGCAACCAGCCCGAGGGGCCTACTCGAGTGGGGGCTGAGGCTTGGTATCTTGAATCTAAACCGATGCTTTGCATATTGCCTTGATATTTGTCTAAGTCCATACCCAAAGGCTGGCAATGATTAGAATCATTTTTCTTTGAAACCAATGCACTGGTTCACAGTGGCTTTAAATACAGAACAGATATGTTTAGGCAATTGTCCACTTAACAGATTTGTGGAGCTAGAATACATTCCTTCTCAGTCTTACCACTTTTTTTAATGGCAATATCTTATCAGATAGTGAGATGATAGCTAAAAGGCAGTGAGAACTGCCAAAAAAAATATCTAATGCCAATTAACCCTGTATATCAGCTAGACGAAATGCTTCCACTCCAAGTGTACAGAGTAATAGAATTGATGGATCTCAATCAGGAAAATGATGTCCAGGGGAAATAATTCTGGCAATCATTCAGTAATTCCCTCTACCATGTCTAGAGCTTTTGTTTATTTTTGTTTGCTTGCTGATGCAAAGCATGTTAGATGGATTTCTTTATTAAATTTAATCAACACAGCTTGGCTATGCTGGTTCACACGTATAATATTAGCTACTCAGAATCCTGAGACCTGGAGGATAGAGGCATAAGTCTAGCCAAAGCAGAGAAATTCTACAGCTTATGTTTCTATATGCTAGAGATCCTTCCGTTCAGCGTCCTACTATATGGCCTTTTGTATCAAGGTTTTGCTCTATTGCAAATCTCTGCTAGGAGAGCCCAAGGTTTCTACTGATTATGACAAATGAGGGAACATAAGCCATATAATGAATGATTGTTGTCCTTAAGGTACTACGTTATCTCACATCTCTTTTTCTGTCCTTGGTTATCTCATATTGTTACAGTATCTCACTTTGTTACCTGATATATCGGATATGTTTGTATTTGGTTATTTGAAATTGGATAGGAAAGGGGGGAAAACAAGATGAAGGGTAGGGGTGGGGGGGAGGGAAATGGGGACCAAGACATGTGAAAGGGTATCAATGTACGGGAATTAATGCACCATCTATCTGGCAAATATCATGTAACCCTTCTATTAATTACAATAAAAATATATAAAAAAGCAGAGAAATTCGCTAGACTCCCATCTCCAAATATTTAGGCAAAAGTAAAGCTGGAGGCAGGCTTAAGTGGTAGAATGTCAGACTAGCAGGCATGAAGCCTACTAGTTAAAACTCTAGACCTTCAAAAAAATTGATTGAATACAATGTACCCTCACTACTTCCATTTTGAAGATTAGACCCAATAAGGTTTAGAAATTTATCCACAAAACAGTGGGAGAGATGAGATAAAACACTGATACTTTGATGATTCCAAAATCATAATAAGTACGGTCTGGGGATGACCTATGCCATTACTCTTTAGGGAAAGTTCATCTTTGATTTTCAAAGTCTTCCTTGGTTTTAAAAGTAGAATGAAGCAGGATCAGTCCTGTGTCCTGTTCTGCCAAATAGAATTGATGCTTGTAAATTTCTCCCGTAGAATGACATTTTAACTTACTTATTTTCACCTGGAAGAAAAGATTAGCACTCATGAGTAAATGACATAGACTTTGTGGAATTTATTTTATGCTTGTGAAAATTTTCAAACCTTTATTTTTACATGGATAAGTTTATGGTCTAATAGAAATATTGTATGGGAAGTATTGTCCTGAGAATTTCCTGAATTCTCAGTCACTTCATAGTCATTATTACATGATCTATATAAAAGAGCTAACATTATACTCAATAGCCTCATTGTATAATAAAGAATCTGAGTATAAGGATGATGCATTATTGGCCTTAGGTTACTCCAGAAATTAGACAGGCAGCATTAACATCCAGCTATTCCTGACTCCAGTGTTTATTAGCTCTTTATTCTGTAATTCAGAGTTGGGAACTTCACCTACCCACTGAAAGAAATCTAAGAAGGCTATATTGCTTTGAACAAAGCCATGTGGAAAGGCAAAACTGGGGCCTGAATATATGGGAGTGAACAGTCCTTGAGAAGAGACAGCATAAGTGAAATATTGCACAATGAGAAAGGCATGAGGCACACACAGAAGACTTGTGTACAGCTGTTTCCATTATCAGAGCTTCTCTGCCCTCTTTAGAAATTTAAGCATCCAGGAGGAAGGATTATACCACATGGGAAAGATATAACCCAAAGAGTCAAATTGCTTAAGAAAATAAGTGGTACAGCACAACGATGGTCATTGCAGCACTACTTACCATAGCAAAGATGTGGAACCAACCCAGATGCCCCACAGTTGATGATTGGATCAACAAGATGTGGTATTCATACACAATGGAATTCTGTGCTGCCATCAGAAAGAATGACATCTCCCCATTTGTAAGGAAATGGAAAGACTTAGAAAGTGAAGTAAGCCAGACTCAAAGGATCATGGGCTCAATGGTTTCTCTCATTTGTCATAATCACTAGAAACCTTGGGCTCTCCTAGCAGAGATTTTCATAAGGCCATATAGGATGAAAGGACCTCCAGGATATGTAAACAAAAGCCATATAATGTGTGATTGTTGTCCTTAATGTACTATGTTATTTCCTCATCTCTTTTGCTGTCCCTTGGTTATCTCATACTGTTACAGTATCTTACCTTATTATCTGATATATTGTATATATGTTTATTTGGTTATTTGAAATAGGCTAGGGACATCGGGAAAAACAAAATGAGTGGCAGGGGTGGGGAGAGGGAAATGGGGACTAAAACAAGAGAAAGGGTATCAACATTCGTGAAGTAATGCACCGTCTATCTAGTGAATATAATGTAACCCTTGTATTAATTACAATAAAAATATATGTAAAAAAAGAAAATAAATGGAACAACAAGTCAATGGCATTAAAACAATTCAAAACCACTTATCTTCTAAGAAAATCACCTACAGTAGAGTCATAACGTTTATGTCCTGTGCCCAAAGAGACATCTTGGTGAATGGGAATTTGAAGTGTGGCGCTCAGAGGAAGGGAGTTATATTTAAGTTAAGGTGTTGGCTCGTGAATTGGTTAATGTTATCCTAACGTTATGATTATGCATGTTTAGGGGAGGAGGATCGATGGTATTATGCATCTCATGTGCATAATCAGATAGTCACAAACAGAACTGATCTTGACATTTTATTTGCTTCCAAAGATCAATAAAGCAGGTTAACCTCTTCTAAATTAAATAAGGTACGAGTTGGGGTGGGAGTCTATTTTCTCATGGTGCTAAGTTGCATTCTGTTTCTGTGCTGCTGCTATTTATGGTTAGGAGAGTGGTTACAAGTGTTCACTCAATTTTCTCATTAGTTTCCTACAAATCTTTCGGACTCTTTTCTTCTACCATGGAAAGTCTTTGTCCCTTCTGTGTGGAATTGATTCATTAATGCAATTATATTGAGGTCACAGATCCTCCCTCATGACTAAGATGTTGGAAAATGCCCACAATTAGAGGAGATAAAATCCACATCCATCAAATGAAGTGCCTTGGCAAGTAGCAAAAGTGTGGTGTCCCCTCTCCTTGGGGTTTCATAATGAGCTGGAGACACAGAGCCAGGCTTTTTACAAAGCAGAGAAAGGCTCCTAACAAGACTTTGAACTTCATTCCAAAGGACTGAAGAAGTATAGAATAAATTACTAGAATAGCAAACATCATCTAGGGATCTTCAGACTTAGAGGTAATCAGAAAATCAGATTATTTATGTTTCTCACTAGAATTTGGTTTCTGAGATCTAGAATTCAGGAATTTTAATAAACTACATAGATATCTAAGAATTTGTCCTTCTCTCTGGACTGTAGCATTTTGGGCAATGTAGGGAATTTTTCAAAATGATAGTCAAATATTCTTGAAGTTTGAGGAATTCAGATATTTTGGTGGGTGCTTAGCAAGTTTTATTTTCTTACAATTTTCAAATGGAGGAGAAAAGACTTGTGGGATTTTGTTTTTGTTCTTTTTGTTGTTGAGACATAGTGAAATTTTCATTAGTTTCTTTTGAAAAATTTAGGCTTAAACTGAGCATGAAATAAAAACAAATCTTTTTTCTCTGAAGACTCTTCAGAGTGAAAATGTACAGGAAGGAAAGGACTCATAGACCAAAAGAGAGAAAATAAAGTCAATAGAGATAAATGTAACTTTAAATAGGTAAAATAAATACTTAATAAGATTGAGTCATGTTTAATCATGTGTTATGGACATTTGCCAAACATGTTAATTTATTGGCAACTTACCTTAGGGACAAAAGAAGGGAAGAGTGTTCCAATTTAGAAGCACTGGTAGCATTTCTTCTGGGACTAATGCATTTGCCATAATGATGGTTTAATATAATCTTGGTCAATTACCTCTTCTGAGAGAGCTAGGGATGTGTGCCACCCAGCTGGAAATGACAAAATCACATTAAACTTCAGTTACTAGTAACAGAGAAGAAAGAAAAAAAGCCTGAATGATTCAGTTATAACACAAATGACCAGGTGTCTGTGGCACTGAATTAGTTTTCCAGTTATGGTCAAGAAATACTGATTTTCAAATGGGCTAAAAGCTTATTTAACCCTTTACTTACCTTTACTCTTAGCTTCTCAGCCTTCTTATATTACCCAACAGCCTTATTTCCAGTCTATGGCTAAGCACATTAAATACTTCTTTAAAAATATGTAAACATAGTGTAGCCACCACCAGGGATATGTAGAATAGTGAGTAGGAGTGAAACTCCTTCCTTGGTTTCTGGCTTTGCTGCAAAAGTAAAGACGAGGAAAAATATCTAGGGTTTAATACATTGTACTCTTCAAAAAAGGTAAGGTGTGTAGCTACCTAAATTATGTGTGTGACATATTTGCATATCATTCCCTAGTTGTAAGAAACCAACAAATCATGTGCACCTTTTATAGAAACAAACCAATAATTACAGTGTTTGTGGGAGAAGAAAGAAAATTACCTCTTAAGATTGCTGGGTTGTGGGACCTGCTTTGCTAATATTTAGTAATGGACAAAATGTTGATTTACCCAGAGTTTTTTGTTTGTTTGTTCTGCATATCAAGTAGAAATCATAAATGATTTCAAAGTATCCTCCTAACAGTTGTACTACATCAGTTACACAAACTATGTCTACAACCGCTAATAAAAGTTAAAAACGGATATATTTAAATATGCAAAAATCACTGGACTTATCAATCATTCCTACATCTGACTTCCTGTTTAATTATGTGATTTGTGGTATTGGGCGAACTCTAGCTTGAAGTTAATTTTTGATAACGATATATTTTTCAGAATGGACTCATCATTCCTAGTCACGACCTTAACATTGGTTAGAATTGAACTGTGAAAATAAGAACCATGATGGTTTAGTGAGATCAGTTTAGATCAATATCAATGTCTATGTAATTAATAAAGTGAAAATCTAGACAGACATACCCTTGTGGTGTGACATTTCTAAGAAAGACTTCTTAATTGGAGCAGGTGCAGCCAGGCAGATTACTTCAACTGGGTCCCAACTTCTATTTGTAATTCTAGCAGTTTTTATGTTCAGATAGCCAACTAACACTATAATCTTTGAAATGTCTAGATGAACAAACTGGTGGATTTTCCAGACATTTCTGAAATAAAGAAAAGAGTTTCTTTTTGGGGGGTTGTTTTTGTTTTTAATAAGGCCAGTAGGAACAGGCAGCAAGGATGAATTCAGTTCTCAACAATCGTACTTGCTAAACAAAAGGCTGTTACTTCTCTTGATCATGCTGGAGAATTGCTCATTGTGAGCTCTGAAAAGAGAAAATTATATATATATATATATGTAATTATATATATATATATATATATTTAACAGAGTCTGGTTGTTTACCAGGTTTTCCTGGTCTGCTTATTTAGGCTTTTCCTTATCTGTTCTCTCTCTAACTCTCTTTCGCACACATACGCACACATACACCTATATACACACATACACATATGCTACACTATTTTTAATCTATAATTAATTAGCTTCTGTCCTACCTCCCATGTACAAAGATCAGAGGAGTCCAAGCTGCAGAACCCTAACACTGAAGCAGAACTCCTGCTACTTACTTCTCAGCAGTTTTCTTTCTAAGTGCAAGACAGCCTGTGTTTTATATGAAGAAAAAAGTAAGCAGAAAAATATTAGGTTTGACCAAGGTCAGGAAAGGCAGCTACATGGTTGTATTGGATCTAAAGATGAGGAAGAGATAGAAGTTATGTTGCCATTAGAAAGAATGGTATTGTATTATTTGTAAAGAAATGAAAAGATATGGGGAAAAACAGGTTTTTGGGTAAGCCATGCCTAGAAAGAAAAGGTTGCATATTTTCCCTTATATGTGGAAGCTAAATTTGGTTTGTAAATTATAAGAAGATACATTAGGTGGGGTGCAAGTGAATACAAATGTGTTTTCTGGAATATGATAGATTCAATGCAGTACTCAAATAGTGTAATTCCTTAGAAAGGCACAGTCAAAAGTATAGTAAAAATAAAACCCTAGGGAGTGGGTACTTGAAAGGAGTGGGTTGGTATCTGGGAGAATGGGATTTGCAGATGAAGAAGAGAAAAGTGAAAGAATAAGTCAAGAATCCAATGTATATCCTACAAAATTAAGGAGAGTGAGGAGAAGGGAAAGATGGGTGAGTGTTTAAAGTGGTGATTGATTAGGAAGCATTGTGTTCATAAACTGCTTTATTAAAAGGCAATCCCTTTCTACAACACTACTAAAGATAATAACAAAATGTAAAAGCTAGGATGACACTTAAAAGGATATTTTTTTGCCCTGAGGTGATCCCTTTATGCTCTTTAGAAAGGATGAGGTCAGACTCAGGTTCCACAGCTACTCTCAGACCTGGCACCTAGGACTTAACAGGCCATGGTTTTCCTTCACATCAGATTCCAGATCTAACTATGGCTGTCTTCCTTTCTTCTTTCTCTTAGAGTATCCCGTTCATACAGGAACACATTTAATAGCTTAAAAGGCAATAACCAAGAGACTGCTTTCATATAGTTTATCATCCCCAAACATCGTTTCTGCATCAAAGAGAACCACATTTGACATCTTTTTCTAATATTTCACTTTTATTGTGCATGAGGTTATACATAAAGGAATAAAAACATACTTTTTTCATAACTACCACGAAACTATACACAGTATTATCTAATGTTGTCTGTTCTCTCAGTGGCATTTCCTGATCAAGCACCATGATGCCAACTAAAGACATCCTGTGTCTTTCACTGTTGACTGATGTTTTGTAATATAGTGAAATTATAGTCAGCTATTTTACTTTCAATGTATTTCTCTAGTAGTGTGCAAACAGGCACATTTCTCTGCCTTTCTCTACTACAGTTTTCTTAACTTAAAAGCTAGGCGGGATAGTCTCAAACACACTTTTGTATGCATTTTCTGCCTAAAAGCCCAAGACCTTGATTAAGAACACGGAGGACAATTAGATTGTATAGTTAGCTCTTAGCTCCTGCTTTCTTGTGCCAGTATGTCTTATCGTTCTTTTCAAGATTTCTTGCATTTTTTTCATGGATCAAAAATAGCTATTGGGATAAAGAGAAAGAAGGTTATTATATTGAACTCTTCTTGCTTTGTGACAAACACCCCTGTGCCTGTCGCCTCATGTCTGCATATGGCAATGATGAGGAAGAGGAGAGATGATCCTCTGCTTACAAGGAAAAAAATGAAGCTCATAGAAATGAAGTTACCAGTCGGACATGACACACACTTTGGAAGAGAGGGATTACAAATTTAAATATTACGGCTGCAAAAATAGTTGTGATTTCTCCTGTGTGCCATTACCTCAATTAAACTGCATTTTTCACCTTGCTGATTATTTTTCTTTCCTTTTCACATTGCATACAGATCCTATGCCATCATGTCTCCTCTTTCTTAGCTCTTTCACATAGACCAATGCTTTCTGCTTTGCATACTGCTTTTTGAGATCCTATTGATGAGACTTTAAAATATTTGCCTGTTCTCTTTGACAGGGAACACGTCACAGGGGAGATGTCCTATGAAATGTAAATGGTCTGCTTAGTGTGGTTTCCCTGTTTCCTCACATTTTCAATCGGAGCAGTTTGGAGCCAGTGAGGCATGGCTGCTTTGAGCAATCATGCTTTGCCTCTTAAGTTAGTCGTCTCTGGTTCCATGGAAAGGATTCTCCCTTAGAGAAATAATAGGGGAGAATGACCTCATCAGGTTATCTTGTGCCATTTGAGACTGCTTATGGCTGTAAAATTGTAGACATGAGCTTTACCCTATATTGACTGACCTGGGCTCCACATCTTTGTTCTCTTTCTATACTCATAACTTTCTCTAAACCCATCATCACTGTGATAGCTCTTAGCATAGTAGTCTGTGGTCATTTCTTCCAGACATTTGCCTCTAGTCTCAGGAGTTTCTGAATTAATTTATCTTGCTATTTATGTATGTATTCATTTCATGAATATGAATCATCTGACTTTATGCATGCACGTGTACATGCTACTCTGTGATGTATGAATGTGTAATTGTGATGATGTAAACTAGTTGACATTTAGGACCTACCCTCAAAAGGCTTGACTTTAAATTATCCCATATTGCATATATTCACTTGTAAAGTACTTTTGGTATGGAATTAAATATGGATCATATCATATTAGATATGACATGTATTTTAGATATAGTACAAATATACATGAATATATATGAATATACATAGTATACATGTATACATAGCATACATAGGATATGTACATTCATATATATGAATATGCAGTATATTCATATATAGTCATATATATTAAACACCATATATTATCATGAATTAGGAGTCATAAAAGACTGTTAAGTGAGGGTGTATAGCAGCTAATTAATTAGCATTGGTTCTAAAAAGAACCTGCCCAGCATACTTCATTTCATTTGTTCTCACCCTCTTCCTGTCCTGCCTTTTCCTCCCATCCTTTTCTTCTTCCTCCTCTTCTTCAGCTTCTTCTTTAGTACAGTATTGAGTTTGAACTAAGGTCCAAGTGCTTCTGTGACCTCTTAATCTATGCCACCAGAACATTTTCTTTAGCATATATTCCATACAGGATCAACACTTTTTGCTTTAGGTGCCCTCAGACTGCAATCCTCCTATGTCTGCCTCCTCTGTATGGAGGCTATCACCATGCCTAGGTCTCTCACATTTTCTTGATGATAAAAATTATCCTTTCTTTTATCCTCCTAATCATTATTTTAACATAAAAGGTTTCAGATACACTGTTTTGTTCTTTAAAACTCAACTGATACATAATTTCCTATGAAAAATAGCTCATAATGGGCCATCTCAATACTGCCATCTTAATTCCACAGTCCAGATAGGAGACAAAGCCAGGCATGTCAGCTTTTGGATTAGATGTTTTCATTTGTAGAAAAATCATACTCGAGATTGTTGTCCTTAATGTACTATGTTATCTCTCATCTCTTTTGCTGTCCCTTGGTTATCTCATATTGTTACAGTATTTCACCTGGTTATCTGATATATTGGATATATGCTTATTTGGTTATTTGAAATAGGATAGGGAACAAGATAAAATAAGATGAGGGGTGGAGGTGGGGGGAGGGAAATGGGGACCAAGACATAAGAAAGGGTATCAATGTTTGTGAAGTAATGCACCTTCTGTCTGGTGAATATAATGTAACCCTTCTATTAATTATAATAAAAATATATGGAAAAATGAAAACTCATTCTTGAAGCAGCTCATAAAAATGATTTGTTTCTTTCTTAATCATGGGTTCTGGTTGAATGACAACTTGTTTGTTCTAACAATGCCACAAGGATATTGTAGTTCAAATCATGCTGGACAAAGTAACATCCAAAAGTTTCTGAAATGTTTCTGATTTGAAATCATAACATTTTATAAGTTCTTTGAAAGGTTAAATTATATTACTGCTAGGGACCATTGAAACACAAACCTTATAAACCATAATTATTATTTAAAACTGATTGCATGTGTCAGCAAGTGTAGGGAAAGCACTAAAAACCAAGATATGGTACATGATAAAGGCACATCTAACATTTATTTTATCACTGTGTCTATCCTAATCACTTTAGTCATTTATCTAAATCCTTCCACAGAGTTTAGCACGGTATTGAGTTATATTTAAGGTTTTAAATTATGATAGTTTTTCTCTGCTTTATTTCCTATTCTACTGGTTTTTCCACCTTAGCCATTGCATCTATTCCACTATCTCTGTGGTACATTTCATTGTGGCATCTAGTAGTCAAGTTAGAATACCGGGTGCTGGAGCAAAAAATTGTTTCAAATCCTTACCTACATTAGTATTTTTTTTTTCTGGTCCTGGATCTGAACCTCTGGAGTTAAGCCCTGTTCCTGAGCTCCTCTTTGCTCAAAGCTAGCACTCTACCACTGGAGCTACAGTGCCACTTCCGGCAATTTCCGTGATTTATTGGAGATAAGTCTCTCAGATGTTCCTGTTCAGGCTGTCTTCAAGCCATGATCCTCATATCTCATCCTGCTGAGTAGCTAGGATTACGGCATGAGCCACTTGATCCTGACAGCAAAACTTCTATATCTGTCTTACTCTGGTGATCAGTGTAGTGGAAATTCTACCCTGCTATATTTCCCCTAAGGACCTAAGTGGTGAGGGGTACACTCACAAGAACTTGCCAGTTCTTAAGTCTGGTGACCTGCAAGTTGTACATGTCAAGCCTTTTCCTGTCCTGTCCAGATGCAATAACTTGCCCTTACAGGAAACAACCAAAATACTGATGTTTGAGGTATTTTGAAAATTGAAAAATTACAATTAATTTTGTGAATATCCTAAAACACAAAAAAAATTGAAAATGAATGAGGAAACCAAGATCAGAACAGAATTACTTAATATAGCTAGTAACCCATCTGTGTATTCATTTACTAATTCATCTTTTTTTAATAAGATGATTTTTAGTAAACCTATTTACATACATATAAAAAGAGAAATGGGTAATGTTTACATTCAAGGACTTCGAATTTTAGATAAACAGTGATTAAAAAAATAATAAAAGCCCTAGGATAAATTTGTTGTTGGCATATGCCTGTGATATAGTTTTATCAACTAATAAATTACTAGGGGCCGGGAGTTTGGCCTAGTGGTTAAAGTGCTTGCTTAGCATGCATGAAGACCCGGGTTCGATTCCTCAGTACCACATATATAGAAAAAAGCCGGAAGTGGTGCTGAGGCTCAAGTGGTAGAGCTCTAGCCTTGAGAAAGTCCAAGGACAGTGCTCAGGCCCTGAGCTCAAGCCCAGGACTGGCAAAAAAAATCACTAATTTATTAGTAATAACTTTACAGTATCTGAGATCAGTTACCTACTCTCCCACCATTTATATACGTGCACCACAGTTTCATACACTACAATAGAAGAATGCTACAACTTGGGTAGATTGCAAACAAGAGAAGTTTATTTCTTATGGTTTTACAGGCTGGGAAAAGATAAAGACATCATCAAATTCAGTATCTTGGGTTGAGAGGAATGACTTCTGGGTTCATAGATAGCTTTCTTCTTTCCATCTCTTCATGTCCCAGAGTTCTCAAGGAGCCATCTGAGGTCTCTTTCATTGAGTCACTTGTCCCATTTTTCATGGATTTTCCTTCATCACCTAGTCACTTCTCAAAGAATGACATTTAAATACCATCACATTTTGGATAAGGTTTCAGCAATGAATTTTTGAGAGACATAAATATTCATTCGGTAGCATATATATATATATATATTTATAAGATTGATTTCCCCCCATTTTCAGCATATATTAGTTGTACAAAGGGGTTTTACTGTGATATTTCCAGATCTGCATCTGAACAAATTCACCTTCCCCATTCTATTCTCCTTCTTGGAACAATTTCAATGGATTTTATTCCATTTTCATACATGTATGTAGAATACTTGGACTATATTCCCTAGCCTTTCATTTGATTAACATATTACAAAGGACTCTTTTTTTTTTAACCCTGACACTGGGATTTTTTTCAAATTCTGAATAATCCATCCCAGAAACTCAACACTTTTACACTACCTTTTTTTTCTAAAACATTATTCCATATTTAGGTGGATGGGAAGGAAATATGATTGGTGAAAGTAAGGTACTTCCTTGAGAAATTAATGAATGCAGAACAAATAAGTATTTTTTTCAAATCTGATTTGATCTGAAACCAAAAGCACTTCAGTATTCATCTGTTTATGTATACATCCAGAAACACTGGTGGAATACGTAATATGATAGACAGTGTGGCTGGTCTGGGAAACAGCAAAGCCCATGGTACAGCAGGAATGATTGGCTATTGACAAATTGCCCTTAGGGTAAAGCATCTTATTCTGATCACTTGGGGTATGATACACATGTGTCCATTGTAATAGTGTCTTTAAAATGAAGTCAGGCCCATAGAGACAAAGGATGCATATTTTCTCTCATCTATGCTACCCCAAATTAATTTATAAACATATAAGTAGACACTTCAGGGTGGTATCCAACAGTACGTAAGTGTATTGACCAAAATATGGTAGATTCTGGGAAGAATTCAAATGATAAAATTTCTTAGAATGGAGCCAGGTATGGTGGCGCACGCCTGTAATCCTAGTTACTCAGGAAACTGAGATCTGAGGATTGTGGTTCAGAGATAGCATAGGCACTAAAGATCCAATTAACTTCTAGAAAACCAGAGAGGGGATGTGGCTCAAGGGATAGGGTGATAGCCTCAAGGTGAAGAGCTCAGGGACAATGCCTAGCCCCAGAGTTCCAGACCCACGACCAAAAAAAAAAAAAAAAAAAGAAAAGAAAAAGAAAAAAATATATTCTCTATATGTAGAATATATATAAACATATATATAAATGTATATTATATGTATTCTGAATATATGAATGATTAACTCACAGTCCAACAAAATAAACCCCAGAATCGAGTATGTAAAAGGAGGAGGGTAGTCTCGAGGGGCAGGGGATAGATGAATGAAGAGAGTAAGTGTGGGAGAAGGCGATAAAAAAAATCAATGTGTACCCTACAAGACCATAGAGGGAAGGGATGGGGTGATGTTGATCATGATGCATTGTAACTATTAACTGCTTGCAACTCCTTTGTACAACTACTTAATAATAATAAAAAATAAAATACCTAACTATTGTTTATACTGTCTGAGTGTATGTAGCAATGAGAGAATACTTGAAGAGTTCCTAATTCTAACATTACTTTCACTCATCAACAGATGCATAAATATTAATACCTATTTTTTAGACAAAGCCTTACTACATAGCCCACATAATCTCAAACGTACCAGCCTTTTACAGCCATCTGAGTACTGGAATTACAAGTAGGTACCAATGGATGTGGACACTATTTGTTGGTTTGATTAGTCTTAAGGTCCAAAGAATTCCAATTCTATTATAGAACGTTCCTTTAAAAAATACACACCACATACCTTTTCTAAACTTTCCTCTTTCTAACTTCCTTATGTGGTGTTTTGGTCATCTATAATTGCTCTGTTCTATTCCCCTGACCATTTTAAAGCCTACCACACGACCTGGTATATTGCATATTTGTCCTCTAGATCAAACACCTCTATATTCTGACATCAGAATGTCATTCTTGCCTTCACTGAGATATCATCTCCGGTCCAAGGGTTGTCCTGACTCTTCTAATTGAGGCCATTGCTGCATTTGTCACCACAGCTCAAGTCCTCACTTTAGCCAGATGTATTAAGCACAATTGAGACATAGTCTTCTCTCAGTGCATACTATCCATTTGATGTCCATTACTGTTGTACTTTCAAAGGATGTGCTAATTATTGAAAATGCAAGTTAAGTTTCTGCCCATTTTTATATAATGGCCCTGGTGCTTCTGTCATTGTTGGCTTTCTGAAGTCTGCTATTCCAGATCCCATCCCCCACATGCTTGAGTTTGCATCACATTTGACAGCTCCATGTTTCTTAGCTCTTACTTTATCGTAAGGAGCAGCCATTTCCTATAACTTAGATTGACATATGCTTCTTACAGAAGGAAAATAATACTTAAAGAGGCAGATGGGACACCTGCACTCCAAAATTTGGATGAAGAATGGCCAAACAAGGTCAAGGGCTCTTAGTAAGATCATGTGAAGCAAAGTGTTTTCTTCAAATGCTAAAGCCTGCAGACTTTCCAGACTTCCCTGCCTGAAATGAAGAGCTCTGATTTTATCTTGTGATGTAAGCTTTCCTTCTAGAAATATCACCCTTGTGTGTCTTCATGCTGTTCCTGATCACAATCCATTGGTGTACGAGGAGAAAATTTCCTACCCTTCAGATCTTTAACAACTTTGATGATCAGAAATATTGTTTCAGGAAAAGCCAGGCCTGTCATCTAGTAATATTCAATTCCTGAATGTTTAGGAGGTGTTTTAAATTTGGCCTGCTTAGTAGGAAATACACACACACACACACACACACACACACACACACACACCCTACAAGATGATTAAAACTTGATGAAAATTTGCTTACCTTATCAATCAGCATCCAGAGAAGTTGAGACAATAGATGTGGAGAGATAATTCATCTAAATACTCATTTCTCAAACATCTCAGTTATGCAAATAAAAATATTCCTCTGTTTTTTTTTTTTTTTGCCAGTCCTGGGCTTGAGCTCAGGGCCTGAGCACTGTCCTTGGACTTTCTCAAGGCTAGAGCTCTACCACTTGAGCCTCAGCACCACTTCTGGCTTTTATCTATGTATGTGGTACTGAGGAATCGAACCCAGGTCTTCATGCATGCTAGGCAAGCACTTTAACCACTAGGCCAAACTCCCGGCCGATCCTCTGTTGTTTAATGTGCATAAGAGTTGAGTTTCTATCATTTATGCTTGAAACCTTTCTGACTAATGCATCATCCACAAAGGCAGAAAAACTATAATTTAATGTCCAAATAGAAGAATAGTCTTTGAGTATAAAATTCACAATGAAAAAAGGAGCTAGTGAAGTGGATTTTGCATTATTCTAAAAGGCAGTGGCCTGTGATCTTGGCTATGGATGGTTACAGGATTTGTCTTTAAGTTCTACAGGAAAGAGCACAACAGGGTACTATAATGGCTAATGGATTCCTCTTTGGAATTCCCTTTGCTTTCTACCAAAATGCAAAATCTTACACATGCAGATGGCATATTTCACTAATACAAACAGACGTCCAGGCAACAGATGCTTCAGGGACTGAGGGGAAAGGAGATCTCTCTATTTTTCCAACAGCAGCAACTCCAATGACAAATTTCTCCCACTGAGCATATTGAGCCAAGAGCAAAGAAACATACAGTTTTTAAGCCTTAGGCACTCCATGGTATTTTAAAGTAGCAATATCAAAATCAGTATTTTTCTACCAAGAGGCCTTCTGTAGAGAAGGCTCTGCTACTGGGGAAAAAGTAAACAAAGCCATGAAATGGTATATGAACTTCATAGGCCTAGAAGACTGGCAAGAATTGCAGTGTTCTGTTTGCCTAGAAAGCATGTATTAATAATCTGAAGTTAGCACCACTGCCATCCACAGTTTCAAAAGTCAAACCAGGCCAGTGATTTGTCCATCAAGGATTTGGTTCAGATGGCTCTTTAGCTTTCATTCTTGTATTACTTGTGTAAATAAAGTATTGCAGAGATGATTAATAATAGAGAAAACACATTGTCTGTTTGTGATCAGTTTTCAATAAAAGTATCTATGTCTACACTGTAAAACCACATATAGCTGTAACGATTGCATGTTATAAAAATCATGCACTGGTTATGATTACATTCTCTTGAGCTCATTTTGATGTCACAAAACTGCCTTGGCAGTGTGCTAGAAAGGAAAGAGCTAAGGAGGAAGAAAAAATGAAGTTGACTAGAAGTTCTCTTGTGTCATTTGGATGATATTTTTACAGGAATGAAAAGAATGATAACCAGGCATTTTAAGCACTATGTCTGAAATTTTCAAAGCCTTTCAATAGGGTAAATATAATGCTAATAAAATACTTTAGACAGTAGCTGCAACACATTTTTGTGTTCACAACTTGTAAAGATTTCATGTTAATTTTAATTTTTACATCTTTTCTTTTAACATGCCTACTCTCTAATTATGTGTACAGTTCTAGCTTTGTTTTCCATTGTCTAAGTAAAGGTGTGAATTAGCTTGAAGAACCGTAATGCATAGATTAGAATCTAATAGGTGGCTGCTCATAGGCTCCACTGGTTTTTTCTTTCCTTGCCTTCTTTCTCTCTTTCTTTCTTTGTCTGTCTTTCTCTCTTTCTTTCTCTTTCTTTCTTTCTTTCTTTCTTTCTTTCTTTCTTTTCTTCTTATGTTGAAATAAAACCTTAATGAAATGCCCATTGAGCTACAGGATACACAATAAAGCACCTTTAACAAATCCCAGTTAAATTACCTTTTGAGGTATATTGATGTATAAATGAAAAGGCTGATACTGTTAGAAGCATCAACCACTGACAATCTTAAGTCCAGGCTGCTGGAAGAAACAAGTCTTTAGTGAATACAACTTATTTGCTACAGATATCCTGACCTGTATCTCTAACATGTCCATTGCCATTTGACTTTCCTATGGTCAATTATCCTCAAATCTAGCTCTGGGAAGGAAAAGCATAAAGATTCGTTTGTGTGACAAGGGCCATATGTTTTCATCTTTGCACTTTAAATTCTCTTAGAGGAGAAGCCACTTCACAGTGTGTAAATCAATAATAAAGTGAAATAATGAAGGCTGAGCAGTTATGAGTGACAAGTGCTCCTGTACCTGTAGCCATTCATTCTTCACAACTGAAGAACTAAAGGTATTGTTAGTATTGAATTAGGTTGGAATTTAAGGGAAATGATGACACAAATAATCTTTTAACATCTAGGAAGCTTTCTATTCTTTAAAATCCATGTTAAAACTACATGCTAAATGCTTCATGCCTATAAACAAAAGCAATAGGTCGGGTATTGTTTCCTCAAAAAGACTGAAGGCAGGTTTTGTATATGCACTGATGGGTGAACTGAGAGTTAATGGGGGTGATGGAAATTATAGTTAACTAAACAATGTCCTACTACTATTAAAAAGAAGAGTGAGTAAAATTTTTGTATATGAATACACACACATATATACACATTTGCACAAATATATGAATACATATCAAGAATACTTGTCCATGCTGTATCAATAGAAGCAGTTTTTAATGAGGGAAAATTTTTGAAGAACATGAAGAACCTTAGCAATTAAGCTCTTTCTCTTATCGGATACTTCTTTGTTCTTTTTCTCTGAATCCTCTGCAGGAGTCTAAACTTAAATACTGTCAAGAGAGTAATCAGGATTCAGCCTACTAACTGCCCAAGTCTGAACTAGAACTAGTTTGTATTCCTGTGAGAAATATTCAGCTAAAATAACTAAGTAACCAAACTATGCCTCTACCAACAGTCATGACTTTTAAACCGAGCCAACTGAAATTTAACTTCCAAATTCTTTCTTTGAGATTCTCAAGAATGCCATTTGCTTTTGTGTTTGCACGCATGAGGCTTTGCTGTATCATGAAGCCTATGTAAGAGATAATTTTCTTACTTGTTACAACTTATAAAATACACCCATTGTTGAAAATTACATATAAATTTATGAGGTAAAAACACAGAAATAACTCACTAATGCATCCCTGCCTCAAAAACCTTTAGAAAATTCTGAAAGAAAGCTTTCCTTTACTGAGGTGAATTATATGACTCAGAAAAAAATATGTGACTGCTTAAGAGACAGAGATTCTTCTCTTTGCTCATGCAAATAGGAGAATTACTACTTACTATCACAGCAAAGTTAAGAGTCAAGAAGAAATAACTATCACATCCTATCTGAGTGATGTTCTCTATTGTGGATATTCTATCTAAATTTTAAGGTGAATGAAATCAGAAAACTATGTCTTTTTTGTTCTTTTATCTTCTACTCCATATGCAATGTCTGGCATCTGTTGGGCACCCAATGCACGTTTATTCAGTATACCAAATGACAGAGGTATGGTTCAAGTTATTGTCAGCGACATTATTTAAATTGTGTTCACAGTTTCATTTTATTAACTTTGATTTCCTAGGAAATTGCAGGTGTGTATTAAGAAACACTGCCGATCTTTTTCATCGTACAGTGGTCAAGATGTTGGGTATTAAATTAGATTCTCTCTCCTCAGAGATCTGCCCAGGTCCCTCTGAGAAACCTAACCAGGAGTCTTGGGGCCCTGTTGGAATATACATAATATCTACCTGCAAAGGTACATAGTATTGAACAGGAGAATAGGAAACATTCTGGAGGACCAAGTATAAACAATTATTCCCTTTTTATGCAAATGAATTTGAAGGTCATTATAAACCAGGGATTTTCTTAAGAGGAGGCCATAGAGGAATCCTATCAAAGATATCTTCTTCCAAAAAGTTGATTTGAAGTTGTCTATTTTGGTATCCCTGTTTAAAATGGCGTATATATCAGGCTAAGCGAGCTGATTCTCTCCCTTCAGGATAAAGAATTTTATTTAGCTTCTTGATAGAAGAACTAGGTGATACTTGGGAGGCCATTGTTTTGTGGAGACGTTTCATTGATCATAAGTAAGGAGAAGTATGGGGACTGAGAATGTGTTTCTACATCTTTGAGCAAAGATATCAAATCTAAGAAAGGCTATCCTTCATTGAAGTACATTAATTCCTGCTTACTCTAACATGGAAGGTTGAAGAAAATTCACCTAGCAAGGAAAATGAGAATACAAATGGGAATCAGGGTTTTCAGAATTTATGGAGATAATCTTTTGACTCAGACTGAGTTCATTGTTGGTTTTGCCAGGCCTCACAAACATTCATAATGTACCTGTGATTGCCTAAATTCAGTCTTTTGGTGCATCACCTTTTTGTTACCTATATGTGATATACTGTTCCATATGAGGCAATAAAATCATAAATCACTTCAATAGTATCTGGTTAAAGATGAGCTTGGTCATTTGGTTTTCCTTAGAGCCAATGCCTTTTACATTTTAACATTTATTGAAGCAAAATGCAAGTCTTTCACAATCACATTCCTCATTTCTTAAATACAGAAATGCTAGAGCATTATTTTTTTTACTTTTGAGTCTAACAGTAATTTAATCTGTATTGAAAGTGACTGGAACACTGGATCACTTATAATTCATTTCTTAGGAAATCATGAATAATTGTATCAACAGAGTATTTTATAAGGGATTCATATGGTTGTTTCCAACTAAAATGAAGTTCAAATAAGTCAATGAAGCTTTCATAAATATAGGAGGAAAATTCTTGGTCAAGTTGCAAAGTATATCTTTTTACTTGGGCTTTTTATACAAATTGAATTCCACACACAGTTTAGAAAAACAATATGGGAGCTATATGTTTTCTTGTAAACAGGGTGTACAGCATTTCCATATTTGACTTTATAATACTTTAGTTGAATCCTTTTCAACATGTTTGTCCTTGGGTAAGAAGTTAAGTAATTTTTTTGGAATCCTCATGATTTCTGCTCTATATTTAGCTGTTTAGTACTTTAAAAATTTTTTTATTTCACTGTAAAACTTGAGCTGATATATCACTGGCCCTAACATGTAGAATCGATTTAAATTTTATGCAGTGACTTAGGTGGGTAGAGATCTAAAATTTATTTTTCTATAAATGAATACTGCTTGCTCACCAGCACACATTTTTGCTTAAAGAATTACCGATGTTACTTACAGTTATCTTATTCCGTTTCAGTTAAAGTTCATTGGTTTTATTCTACTCCAGTACTCTGGGACAGACAATCCTAATCATTTTCCTTTGCCTTTTCTCTTTCTCCTGGGCTTGGATTCTGGAGGACTAGTTTTCTTTATTTTTTTTTAAAAATTTTATTGTCGGGATAATGTTTAGAGGGGGTACAGTTACATTTGTCAGGTAGTAGATGCATTACTTCTCGCATATTGATACCCCTTTTCATGGTTGTGTCCCCACTTCCCTCCACCCCTCCCAATCATCTTGTTTTCCCCCTTTACTTCCCTATTTCCAATAAATGAATGAATATATATGCAATATACCAGGTAACAAAGTCAGATACAGAAACAACATGAGATTAACCATAAGGGAAAAAAAATCCAAGAAATAACATAGTACATTAAGAATGACAATCACACAAGATAAAGTTCTTGTTTCCATATCCTAGAGTTGCTTTCATTTAGTCCCATCTTATATGGCCTTATGAACATAGTTGTGAGCTCTCTTTGATAAGAGAGTCTTAGATGTGTACTAATTATTACAAATAAGGGAAACCATCGAGCCTATGTTCCTTTGGGTCTGGCTTACTTCACTTTATATAATTTTTTCCAAGTTTTTGCATTTCCTTACAAATGGGGTGATGTCATTCTTTCTGATGGCAGCAGAATAGAATTCCATTGTGTATAAGTACCACAACTTCTTGATCCATTCATCTACTAGGGGCATCTGGGTTGGTTCCTTATCTTAGCTATGGTAAATAATGCTGTAGTGAACATCACTGTGCTAGTGGCTTTAATATGTCCTTGTTTCTGGACATTTGGGTAAATGCCAAGGAGTAGGATTGGTGGGTCATAGGGGAGCTCTATGTTTAGTCTTCTGAGAAATTGCCATAGTGCTTTCCATAGTGGTTGAATGAGTTTGCACTCCCACCAACAGTGTAGTAATGATCCCTTCTGGCCAAATCCCCACGAGCATCTGTTGTTATTAGAGGTCTTGATAATGGCCATTCTAACTGGAGTGAGATGGAATCTCAGTTGTTTGGATTTGCATTTGTTTTATGGCCAGGGATATGGAGCATTTCTTCATGTATCTATAGGCCATTCTTATTTCCTCTTCAGGTAAATCTTTTTAAGTCTTTAGCCTACCTTTTAATGAGATGGTTGTTTCTTTGAGAATTTTTTTTAATTGTCAGGATAATGTATAGAGAGGTTACATTCGTCGGGTAGTAGGTGCATTACTTCTCGTATATTGATACCCCTTCTCATGTTTTTGTCCCCGTTTCCCTTCCCCCACCCCTTCCCACTCATCTTGTTTTTCCTGCTTCCCTTTACTATTTCCAATAAACAGCATTGCATCCCTATATGAATCCTGTTTGGTCACAGTGTATAATTTTTTGATGAGTTGTTGAAGATGGTTACCCAGTATTTTGTTGAGAAATTTTGCATCAATGTTCATCAAAGAAATGAGTCTATAGTTCTCTTTCTTTGATGAGTCCCTGTCTGGCTTTGGGATGAGGGTTATGCTGGGTTCTTAGAATGAATTTGGCAAAGAGCCTGCACTTTCAATTTCATCGAAGAGTTTGAGAAGTATTGGTGTGAGCTCTGCTTTGAAGGCCTTATAGAATTTGGTTGTGAATCCATCAGGTCCTGGGCTTTTCTTGGATGGAAGGTCTCTTATTGCTATTTCTATTTCATCACTTGTAGGCCTTATAGAATTTGGCTGTGAATCCATCAGGTCCTGGGCTTTTATTGGATGGGAGGTCTCGTATTGCCATTTCTGTTTCATTACTTGAAATAGATCTATTTAATTGATTTAGGTTTTTTGTGAATATTGGCTAGAAAGACTTGTTGTTTTAAAGGCAACATGTAGCAGGATGAAGTCTGGTTAGCATAATGTCAATTTGTATCATCTCTGTGTTGCAGGATTCTACTAAAAAATGCCACTAGTTGCTTTTTTGTCTCTGCAAGTAGTGAAGATGAAATTGTCTTCTGTTTTCTGGTCTGTGTTCAACATTGGGATCCCTGCATCCAGAAGACCAAGTTCCCAATATATAGTAGATGGTGTGACATTTTCATTTCTAAAACTGGCTTAGTTCCCTAGCTTGAACCATTTGCCTGAACTCTACTTTCTTCACAGCCACTTCATAAACTTTTGAGATCTAACCAGTAACCTCAGAGAACATATTATGCCAGGGAAAATTTTTGCATCTTTTTGGGCAAAATAGAGCTTATACAAGTATGAAAAGCAGAAAGACAATCTCCTATATTCTAGGTAGAAATCAGGGAGTATCACTCTGTTGCCCAAATGAGATCAAAGTTCTCACTCCAAAAAGTTCAGAGCTAGTTACCAGTCCACAATTGAAGCAGATATGTGCTTTTTGTAATTCTTAGAGTTCTTCCTTTATTTTAAATGATATTTTTAATTTTGGCATCAAATCGGTCCTGTTGTACTCTTTACCCTTTGATCCTAGTAACTATTAATTGCTATATGAAGTCTTCAAACAAACACCAGAACAGAAAAAAAGACATTTATGTATTTCCTATATGTAACTATTGTTACCCAATATGTTTGGGGTGTGTCTTGAGTGTGTGAGTGAGTGAGTGAATGTGTGTGTGTGTGTGTGTGTGTGTGTGTGTGTGTGTGTGTGAGAGAGAGAGAGAGAGAGAGAGAGAGAGAGAGAGAGAGAGAGAGAGAGAGAGAGAGAGGGAGGGGGCGGGGCAGGGAGGACGGGAGGACATATGTAATATAAATGGATATAAATGGTGTGGATAAAATGAAGGAAGAATGCAAGTTTGGAAGAAGCAGTGTTTTAATTTGTTATTTTTTTCTGTAACTTGTAAAATGAAGGAATTTCACTGTGATATTTTCATATATCCCAGAGTTAACTTAACAAAATTCATTTCATCTGCTGTCTTCCACCAAATATCCATTACACTCCTTCCTTTCTTCCTCACTTTTCGAATAGTGAAAGCAGGGAAGAAACAGCTGCCCTGCTGTCAGAGCTTAGTTTGGACCAGGCATTCTGCAATTGCATTATCTTTTGTCTTAATGCTAGAGATAATATGCATTTTTTCTACATAAATGAGAAGATGCCATTCAGCTTCCATGGCATAAACTACCATCTACTCTAGGTCCTTCTGTCCTTTAACCCAGTGTTCACTTCACCCTTGGGCAACATCACCTTTCAAATTGCCCTTGGCATAGTACATACTGCCTAACAGAGGATGTACCCGACAGCCCATCGGTTTCTATTTTCTAAGCTCAAATATTTCTACTTTGCCTCTACTGTGACTGCAAATCGCCTTGCTTAGTGTTCACCAAATTCAAAAGAATGTGTCTACTCTTTCCCACATTTCCAAGGTTGGATTAAGCAAATGATATTTTCATCTCCCTTTCATAAATCAATTTCCAATGTTCTTAAATCAGGTTTGTGGCTCTTCCTGGAATTCTCTTAGATTTACTGGCATCCTGTGGTCCTGCAGGTGCTCCCTGCAGAGTATGGATCATGCTGATGGCATTAGGTAGGAGCTCATTTATATACAAGGATGGGGTCATCAGACAGTGAGTGATGGGTCACAAAACCAATGGCCAAGTAGCCAATGGCTAGCTATTTAGGGGTATGAAGACTTTTTCATCTCAGCAAGGAGATCAGTTCAAGGAAATAAAATGTCAATTCTATGGACTATTCAGGCTTTGAGGGAACAAATTTCGTATGTTAAAGTGAGAAAGGGTTTCTGACGGTTACTGTTATTTGGAGCCCTCAACTGCTTTCAGACAAAGGACTTTCAGGTAAGCATTATTGCCGAAAGGGTTTGAATCATAATGACTTAATTTCTTCACTTGAATCCATGATGTAGCAGCAAATGAACTCAGTCAGTCTGTGGAATTTCAAGTCCAGGCCCATGCATAAACTGTGAGAGATGACTTTAGAACAGACATGACATTCATCTTCCTGAGTTTATGGCACTGTCAAAAAGGCATAGGCACATGTTGAGAAATATCAGATGGATTTTCCTCCCGGAAATGAAAACCAGTGTAACCTCTTAGCTTCAGCCTCCTGACTCCCTTTGCCTTGCCCCTCTCCCTCTTTTTCCCTCTCCCTCTCCCTTTTTTCTCTCCCCCTCTCTCATTCATGTATATGTTTATGTATGTATATGGATTTACACACACACACACACACATATATATATATATACACACACACACACACATATATATATATATATATATATATATATAATGACTCCACTAAATGATGGAACAGTAGGTTGTCACCATCAGAAGGCTGCTTCCATTAAAAAGGGAGAGAGAAAATCAGAGCATCTTCACAGATCCTAAGGTATCAATTATCCTTGATGTCAGAGACTCACATTATTGGGGAGGATTGTTGGATTTATCAGACAAGTATCCTAGAGTGGAGGACAAGTGTCCTCACTGGCTCCATAGCAGAAGCAGGAAGAAATTAACAGAGGTGTTCCTCCATAGCAACTGCAGGGCAAGGCTTTTAACAAAGCATGGCAGAGGAAAATGTAATAACTACTTTTCTGGGTGGTTTCCTATACTCTGTCTAGCAGAGAGCTTCCATTGATGTTTTCTCCTCAGAAATCTCTTGGAAAACAGATTTTATGTCCACCTCACTAGAAATGTGTATGTGGAGGGGTTGGGTGTTATTTTTTTAAATCTTACTAGATACTGGACCGTGTAACATTTGGCTTAGCTATCCTAGATAAAGGATTTTCTCCTGACAGGGTCTCTGCTCATATCACTTCACCTGCAAAAAAAATTTTTATCTTTTGCTATCCAACAGACCTGGATTCCATATCCCAGCAGAGCACATTCCTCAGAGTAAAGGCTTTGCTGTTAAATGAGTGGTCAATGAGGTTATTGGTAGTTATCATTTTACCACTTCTCCCATGGTTCAGAATCTCTTCATGCCAGCCGGGCATCTAGGCTGAGAGTGGAAAGGTTCTATACTGTTGGAAAATAACAGCTAGCAACTACCCATGTCTTTTTTAAATTATTACCTTCTTTGATTTACTATCTCACCAAACACTGGATGGTGAAAATAATTATTATTGCATTCAGTCATCAAGATCATTCTTAGGAGCACCACTCATTTATGTATGAGAAACACAAGGTCAGAAAAGTGTTGGTTCCAGTCAAATCACACATGTACTCCATGCTGTTTTCCAACAAAGACAAAACTAAAAAAGCAAAAATAAGATAAAATAAAACCATCCCAACAGGGAAACTGTTTCTCCCTAACTGATAAGCTGAGTGGGGGGCTGACATATCCCTCTCCATTTTCCTCCTTCTGCTTTCTTCCCTCCTGCTACCACTAAGCTTCTGCTAGCTGGATTTCTCTCTAGGGAAGGATAGATTGGGGCAGGTCACTGGTGGGAAAAGTATTCTCTGTGTTCCTGCTGTTCTTCTCAGGTCTCCTGAGTGAGGACAGTATAGAACCAAGAGGCTTGTTTGTCCTGGGGACACGGCTGAGCCCTCTGCAGGCAGCCACCTGAGCTAGCTATCCACCTCTTTTCAGTTTACTATACCTGTTGTCTGAGTTATGGAGTGGAATAAACAGACTTAAGGAACCTGGTGGGTGTGTACACAATTCTTTTTTCCCCCACCTCGATTTCTTTTCAGCATTTTAGGTCTGAAAAGAGCTTCAGCAATCTTAAACCCTTTAAAATAAACCTGTAAAGATCGATGGGACGATGGAATGAGTATTGTTAGCCGCTGGTAGGTTTCTTTTAAGGCTTTAATAACTTCCCGTAACTTTGAATCTAGTTTTGTGCCATGTTTCCCGAGTTTAGGGCATTATGTGGATAGAGATGGGATTGGGGAGGATAGAAAGGTGATTAAAATCATAGTGATATATTCTAGAGAACTTATTTTTCATCACTTGATGGCATCAAACTTAAAGCTTGTTGTCTTTCCTTGGTATTACTTACCTTTTCCATTTATTCTTTTTTGCCTTTTGTTCTCTCTCTATTTCAAATCCCTTCCCTCCCTTCCTCCCTTCCTCCTTCCTCCCTCCCTCCTTCCTCCCTCCCTCCTTCCCTCCCTTAATTGCCTGCCTGCCTGCTTTTCTTTCTCTCTCCTTCCTTCCTTCCTTCCTTCCTTCCTTCCTTCCTTCCTTCCTTCCTTCCTCCCTCCCTCCCTCCCTCCCTCCCTCCCTCCCTCCCTCCCTCCCTCCCTCCCTTCTTCTCTTCTTATCTTGCCTTCTTTCTTGAGCCTCTTTTTTCTTCTTCTTTTCTTTTTTTATAGAAGAACTAATTTTATGTCCTAGGAAAAGGATTTTCTTTGTGCTAAGTGATGAGAATCCAGCCATGTGAAGATCATTTTCTTTGTCCTTAGAGACAGTAGCATCTATTGGATGATATTAAAAACACAAGGAAAAAGTGTTTTGTTTTTCTCAAAAATTTAAAAGCAAGATTTTTGCGTTCCTGGTGTAACTCAAACTAATATTTCCTGAAAGTAAAAGGAATTACATAGGTTTACTAATTCTATGGTTTGAATGGAAATCAAATAATGGTTCAAATATTTATGTCATTTGTTATTGATTACTGTAGACCTTACAGACATGATATCTCATTCATGTCAAGAAATACAGACTTCACTGTTTGCCAAATTCTATAAAAATTTGGCTTTGAAGTCAGGCACAGTATCTCACATCTGTAATCCTAGTTTCTATGGAGGCTGAGATCTGAGGATCAAGGTTCAAAACCAGCCAGGGCACAAAAGGACCTGAGACTCTTATCTACAATTAACTTCTAGGAAGTGGGACTTGGATCACGGGTAGGGTGGTAGCCTTGAGCCAAAGAGCTCAGGGACAGCACCTAGGCTGAGTTCAAGCCCCATGACCCACAAAAGATATTGGCTTTGATTTTGTGTTGGCAAAATATAATGGACAAATAAAATTCTTTTAAAATGACAAAATTAATCATGTGCCTAAAGGAAATATATAGGAGCTTGATAGTATATGTGTATTGTTATTACTATATAAAAGATAAATCATTAATGCAATGCAGTGACTTTTGTTTGTAACTAGAATCTAACATTCAAATTGTGACTCAATGATTGTTAATGTGACTATATTAGTGAGGGTAATAGGTAATAGAAAACTACAGTAATATTACATATGAGTAATATGTTCTAATTGGCTTAGAATACTGGATGAAAGGACAGTATTTAAAATTAAAAGCAAAGCTGAGCAGGGAGGTCCCAGGGAAAGAACAACGAATGGTAACTTCAAGGGACTACTGTGGAATTCATTTTTGAAATTTTGTGCTAACTCTACCTCCAAATTCTAAATGAATAGGAGCAATTAGGGTTTTTTTTTTATCAGTTTTGTTCATCTACCTATCAGCTATCTTGAGAAAGGCAGAAGAAAAACTAGTTGATTATTCAATTATGTGTAGGTGGTTTCCCTAACCTATAGGCCTACTTTACAGCTTGACCAGCCATATCTATAGTAACTTCTCCTTTTTTATGTATCAAAGATACTGGAGTGGATCCCTAAAGCCTAGAGCAAACGCTACCAGAATGATTTCTGTCCCTTATCCCAACTGGAGTCAGCATCCAGGTATGAGTCTGCTTGGGGATGAGTCTGCTACCCTCATTTTTACACTTGTGCCTCATACTTCTGAGGTCTGTGGATCAACTTGTGATTAAATTACCAGTCTTACAATGTGAATGCAGTATTTGAAGATAAGTGTGGGGAATAATAACAAAAATCAACCCAATTTAGAAAAATAATAAACTCCATTATTGATGAAACTAGCCAACCCATAATAACAACTGAGAAATTCTTGCAATGAAGTATTTACTGAGGGTATAGGAAGATGTCTATGGATGTCTAGGAGATTTTAGCTACTGTTTCTTTCTCCTCCTTTGCTGTTCATTCATTTTTTTCCATAATTTCACAATAAATGACATTTGTATCTTGGATAAGGTGGCAGTAAATTTTGGACTTAACTCTTCTTGTTTATCATTTTCTCCATCATCACTATAGCTAAGGTCTGCACATCTACCAATTCTGCTAGTTGCTGGGCTACACACTTAGTATACTATATGAGTGTGTGCATGTAATATGTAAATATATAAATATATGATATAACATACATATATTACATATGTCATATACACATATACTCTTTATGTTTTGTAACAACCCAAGAGTTTGGTATTACTTAAAGAAGAATTAATGGCTATTTGGGCATTTAAGGAGTCAAAACTTTGCCTGTAATTACTGTTAGGAAGCTAACACAACGGGGCTCTGTAAAGATTATCAAGCAGTGTCTTTCCATTATACTACACTGTTTATTCACCAAAGGAAAATATCATTTCTCTGGGAAAATAGTACATATAGATCAATGATGAGACTATTTGATGAGTTGAGACTGGCTATTGCTCTTGTAGGATACCTTGTTTTCCAGAAATAAAACAGTGGCCTATCCTAAGCTCCTGATGAAATCTCCAAATGTGAAGGTCCAGCTGTATGTGGGACTAAATTAAATGGAATAAACATCTTCCTTTTTGCAGAGGAAACCGTAAGTCCAAGATGGATACAAAGTAAAAGATAGGATGCTACAGAGCAATTAAAATTAAATACAAATTTTGTAACTCTCAATCTAGTGATGTTTCTATATTTTGTAGGGTTTTCTAGGTGAAATCATTTAGGATAGTAGAGTGTTTTACTTCCAAGTTCACTCATCTAGTATTGGTAATGATTGTATTATTTCAATCAGTATTTGTTTGGGATAAGGATGTAAGCAATACAACAGATCAGCTAAGTTTCCCTGAAATCATGCATTTATTACTTGCGAAATCAAAATATTGAAACTGAATTTCCTTCTACCTGACTCATAACTCATGGTACTCCATTCTGTGACATGTATATATACATACACACACACACACACACACACATACACACACACACACACACACACACACACATTTTTGCAATACTGGAATCTGATCTCAGGGTCTGTGTTTGCTGGGCAGACATTCTAGTCACATGGGACATACTGCCAACTCCCTTCTTGTTATTTGTTAGCTAGGCTCTTACATTTTTGCCCAGGCCTGGCCTCGGTCAGTGACTCTCCTACCTATGATTTCTATGTAGTCTGGATTCTATGCGCAACCATCACAACCAGATATGAAGTCTTACTAAGTTTTGCTGCCCAGGATAGCTTAAAAACAATGACCCTTCAAAAGATAGCCTTTAAGTAGTTAAGATTTCACGCTTGAGCCACTGTGCCCAGGCACCATAGGCTATAAATGTGTTATTGAAGAGATAAGACATGGAGGATAAAATCATAGAATAGTCCTATTGCTAAGCTGCTCTATAGCAACTTTTCTCAGCTGTTAGAAACTAATCTCTTATTGAGTTTAGATTCCTCAATACATGGCATTAAACACATGATCTACTCACACTGGAGGCTTGAGGCCTGCATCTGGATGTTCAGAGCTTGGATATTTTGTGTCTGGCCTTGGTTTTGTTGTCATTTACAGCAGCTGAAGACTTCGGGTGAATGGTGAAACTGTTAAACAACTTGGTATGTCTGGAAAGTCCTGAGTCCTCCAGCTATTGAGTTTGGATGAGATTATGCAGATGGTCCTCCAGATCCTGAATTTTTTACCCTGGGAAAACTGCGTTGAAAAAAAATCCTTATTTTGATAGCATCTGTGGAAATGCTTTGAACTGAGTCACTTCCAGGCTTTGGACTTCTTTATTCAGCTCCATTTTTTTTTCTTTTGAACAATATGGCTTAGCAATGTGTTTGGTAATAGAGGAGGAAAAAAGCCTTGCTTTGTTTTATTGTCAAATTCCAATTGCTTTGTGAGTGATTGTAAACTGTAGAGATAGTGTTGTAACGTGACTGCTTTGGCATAATACCAAGTGCTCTTTGCCGACTCCTTTTGAGAAAGACATTGTATAGATGTTAAAAAGGATTCTCTGCTTATATTTTGGAGAGGCTTAGCCAAGTAGAGTCTGTAAAGATTCATCTTAATTATGTGACATACTTTTGGATGTCACTCAGCTTTAACATTTTCTGAGCGTAGAAATTGAGTAGATGCTCTCAGACTCTTGTTTTCCTTGTCCTATTTCTCTTTAAAAAAGAAAGCCCCTGGCATTTCTTTTCCTCCCTCATTTCCCTGTAGTCACACTGGAGGTCCCATGTTGTAGCCTCTAATGAGGATGCTTTTTGATAGGCAGTGAATTATTTAAGGGTTTAATAAACCAGAGCAACATATGAATTGTCCATAAAGGACAAATTGCAAAATGAACTTTAATGATGTGCATGGGTTTGGGAAATAAATTTCACTGCTATTTGCAGACTATTTTCAGTTTCTATTATTCACCACAAGTTAAGGAGGCCCATGTTCAGACAGTTCACCTATTTCATGTTGAATTTCTAGGCAGTTTTTATGGGCTGGGATTAAATGAGATTACCAAAAGATAAATTAGGCTTTCCTATAAATCAGGCAGCTATTTCTAAAGTTCTCTGCAGTTTGATGACTTTGAAACCTAGAAGCAAAAAGGACCTTATGTGACATCTCTTCCCCACCCTCACTCCTTTCTCTGTCTCTCTGTGTCTCTGTGTCTCTGTCTGTCTCTGTCTCTGTGTCAGTCTCTGTCTGTCTCTGTCTGTCTCTGTCTCTGTCTCTGTCTCTCTGTCTCTCTCTCTGTCTCTCTCTCTGTCTCTCTCTCTCTCTCTGTCTCTCTCTCTCTCTCTCTCAGCTTCTCTGTCTCTTCAAGCATGAGCAATTAAGGGATTTGCCTCTTGTGCTTCTAAGATTTTACAAACTTTAATCAATCGTAAATTTTGAGAGCATCCTACCACTCTAAAGTCTCATGAAGCTGCACTTCTAAAATTTTGTATGCTCTGGCATTTTTACCCTGGATGAACATAATTTTTTAAGAAATTTTGGAATTAGGGTCTCCTGAATACGATTTCACTGTTGTAATGGAAATAGAATGATTATAGCCTCACGCAATTTGATGAATCCTCTTTTCCTTTTTTAGGCAAACTTGGACTGTCTTCTGTAAAATTTTTCTTTGAGCTTTAGTATCATTCACTTAGGATCATTATAGGCAGGTAGTTAAGAAATACATCAAAGAATGCATTACTGTGTCTAATTTACCTTTCAGATGAAAAGACCAAAGAGGGAATTTGATGAGCTTCATTTATAGCTCTCAAAGACTATTATTAACTGTTAATAGATAAAAATATATTTCAATATTCTAAGTCTTTTTACACTAGAAATTTTAGTAGTCTTAAATTTGTTTCTCTACTTTCCTTACATGTACTTCTGTATATAGATATAGATATAGCTGCATGGCTATGTAGATTATATAAGATGTATATGTGTATGTACACACATGCAATAATACCTGTGGCCATTCTATAACCTATGCCTTAAATGATGATTTGGCTTCAGACTCCCAACATAGCTCTTATTCGTTTAAAATACATTTTTGACTACTATGTATATAAATGTTGCTTTGGGACATAATGCCTTATATTTTAAAAGTATTATTCTTTGGAAAATTATTTGATTAGTCAGCTAATTATCTTACAGTGAGTACAGTCTTCCAATCCTATATTCATGTTCAACATTTTTACTAAATTATGTGCAAAATCTGTACAAAAGAAGCCACACTGTAGAACCCTAGTGTTATGCCCATACCCTTAGTCACAGAAAAATGGTATTTGTCCCTCGTTCCTCTCAAAGGATTCCTCTTGGTGCTCCCAAATGTACCTCTCCTTTATTCCACCTTCTTTTCTTGAAAAGATGTAGATTTTTATTTTTGTTTCTGTGAAGAAAAAAAAGGCTTCTTTACAATACCTCTCGCTCTTCTTGAACATTAGAGGTAGATTCAGCACCTTCTGAAGCTTTGTCCTATTTTCTAGAATTCATTTGACAGGCTACTACAAAAAAAAATGTGTGCACTTTAGCCACCTGATGATGAGAGTAAGAAAAGCAAAATAGAACCCTGGGTAATCTTGTATTTTAAGTGATTATATCTTAGTCATGAAGCATGTTTAGCAAAATGAGAGTAGAAGAGTTAATAGGAGAAAAAAATGCAATGTACAAACAAAATCACAATGAAACAATCAAATGAAACAAACAGGCACAAAAAGCCTAGTTTGAACTAAAGAAAATCGATAGCACTGCAAGAGTCCGCTTCAAAGGATGTTATGTCTGACCTCATCTTCTGCTCCACAGACCTGCTCACCAGGTCTGAGCCCAGTTCAGTAATGCCAGGAATGAACCCAAACACACCGCCTCAGCTTCATTTGGATCTTGCGGATGAGCTGCCCAAGGAGTGCAACCTCTGGTTCCATGCTGTTTTCTTTGCTTTAGAAATATGAAGCCTTGCATATTTTCAAGCCACAGATTCCCGTGAAGTCTGACTCCCACAGACACTGACTCTTGTCACATCAGGAAATGCAATTCTTTGACTTTTGATTAAACCGCAAGGATCTTATTTGCAAACAAGGAAACAACTTCTCTCTGAAAGAACATGAAACAAAAAAGCAACTCTTTGCCTTGGAATAAAAATATATCCAAGATGAATATGGTAGTTGAAAAGGTAAACCCAAAATGCATAAATACAGACAGGTATCAATAGTACTTTTTTAAGATAAGCAGAGAGAAAGACTTATATAAAAATACAGTGATGCTGGGTACGGTGGCTCTTGCCTATAATCCAAGAGACAGAGATCAGGAATGCCATACATTGAGGCCAACTGGAGCAACGTATTTGCAAGACCTTATATCATACAATGCAACAATAATAACAATGTGTATCTATCCTATAAAAAGCAAACTTCAATTTACAAAATAATGACTACACACAAGGTACTGGAAGCCTGGCTCAAGTGGTAGAATGCCTCCTATCAAGAACAAAGCCCTGAATTTAAACCCAATGAAATCCTCTACACACACACACATACACACACACACACACACACACACACACACACACACACACACACACACACACACACACACACGGAAGGGATTATGAATTTGAAGCCAGAGTGTGTTAAACGGTCAATTCCATGCTGGAATGAAGAGTAAGATCCTATTTCACAAAAGAATGGATACTTACAACCTTGCTGCCGGATGCTGGGAAAAAGTCAGGATTAGAGTCCTCAAATATTGTCTCAGTGCTGTTTACATTCAGAGGATGCGAATGGCAATCATTTTTAAGACAATACCATGCATGACAAACTTGTGTATCACTGTAGTAGTCACAAGAGCAGGATGCTCTCCCAAAGAACAACCATTCAGTGGTCAATCAGTCCAACTGTACTTTGGGGACCTAATGTTTCTATTTTCCAAGCCCACACAGTGCCTGACACATCACAAGCTTAAAGGATGTTGTGTAGTAAATGTAATGATGGATGAATAATCAGTATATTCAATGAACAGAGAAAATAAAGTAGGGTTCCAAATAATGCAGTCATTATGTCTGCACCTCAGAGCTCCTGAGGGCAGATGAAACCCCATTCAGGAGGGTGGGACACGACACTTTGACAACAGGCAAAGCTTTGTTCTGAGATTTTCCAGAGTGCAAGTATGATTAACACACGAATACACCCTGAAGTTAAAAGGCAGAAACCTGTGTCATTCCACAGCAAATCAGATAATTTAGAGATGGCAAGACTGTTTCAAATAAGCCAAATGGAAAAGCGTCACAGTTTCTTTGGAGGATACTTTCATCACTTTCAAAGCAATTTTCTCTCTTTTCTTCACAGTCATAAAATTACAATATCTTGCATGAGAACTTTGATAGGAGTCAAAAAGAAAAGGGAAGATTTTTCATCACTTTTCTTGCTAGTCCATGTAGGATGCTTTACTTTCAAATGTTTCTCCTGTGTTGTTCTGGCTGTTTGTAATAACTCATAACCAAATAGCCACAGGAAAAGTCAATGGTGTTTGAGTTGATCTTACTGTTTTTAGTTGTGGGTATTATTCACATAGTTCCTTCTTATTCTACTTTTCCTCTTGTACTATGTTATTTTTTCTCTTTCTCTCTCTTTCCTTCCTTCCTTCCTTCCTTCCTTCCTTCCTTCCTTCCTTCCTTCCTTCCTTCCTTCCTTCCTTCCTTCCTTCTGTCTGTCTTTGTGTCCTCTGAAAATCAACTACAGCCAGGCATAGAAAAGGCGACAGCCATGAGCAGACAGTACATAATATATTATTGATTGTTTTTTCCAAGATAGAAGAGAATAAAATTTTATGTAACCCAAATCAAGAAAGCCAAGAAAGCATCGAAGGAGACACATCTTCCAAATGTATGAGGCAGTGCTGAGGTTCAGGTATTGGAGCAAAGTCCTCTAAATTCAAAGTCTTGCATGTCAATGTTAGGATGATTTAGTATAATGGAGGATATATTCACATCATATATAAATAGATGCATATGCATATGGATGTATATGCAATGCATATGTACTTTCATGCATATTTGCATTACATATAAAATAACTCAGTCAATTATCTATATCTAGTTCAATGAAAAATTCATGGCGAAGAAATTGGTGATCAATTCTTCTTGTTTTATCTGGTTTTAGCGTGTGACTTTTGATCTGATACATTTAGGGGGAAAGTATCTAGGAGAATTTTTTTTCCTTTACTCTGATCACATGACCTGATGGGAGTGGATTTCTGTAGAAAAGATAGAGACATGTTTGAACAGAGTGCTTAGGAGTTCAAATTTTAGAATTAAACAAACAAAAACAAAAATCAAAAAAAACCCAAAAATGTATCTACTGTATTTAGTAGTTTTGTGTCCAAGTTGATTGATTTCTTCAATCTTTTCTGACATAATCATAAAATGGAAATATCTGTGCTAATTCTGAATATGATGATATCACTAAATGAAAGGGAAAATGTATAGTATATTTCATGCAATTAAGGTTGAAAGGAGTATGTTGCTATGAAAATGCAAAAAAAAAAAAAAGCCACACTGAATAGTTTGAAGCCTTCATGTGAGATCTAGCATTCTGGGGAATATCAATGCCTCTTTAGTTTCATGTAAGATTTTTTCTTTTTTTTTTTTGAAATTGAACTTCTCAAAGCCTTTGAGATTAGTCAACGTCTTTGAGTTCAAATCTACATAGGAAATAGTGTAATATTGCTATTGCTTTAATGACAACATTTTTTGGCATGCATAAGACCAAAACTTGCTAAAACTTCCTGTTCTGAATATAATAGCAGTAATGTAATTTTAGCTTACTGGATGCAGAATGCTTCTGATGGAAGCACAAGGCTCTCTTAATATTTTATTATGGAACTATTGAAGCCTTCTCCAAAGACAAAACTCTCTCCAAAAGGATGTTACGTGTGATCACTAAACAACCATCTTATCAATAACTGTGCTACCAGATCTCACAGGAACATAGAGAAGAGTCCCAGAGTGGTTGCTGATAGAGTATATGAATTTTTGATCTAAGGACATAAGTTGTCTTGAAATGAGAGATTATCAGTGTTCCAAGTTCTTTCTGTCTGTGGTTGGCATGAGTTGGAGTCAAGACAGAGAATGCCATTTCATTGGTTATGGATAGCTCACATAGAGAGATTTAGTGCAGGAGAACTTCATAGATAGCGCACAGTTGGCAGTGGGAAGACTCCACACTGAAAAACAACATCATGTTTGATGTCAGATACTCAGACAAAGCACGGGGGATTTTGTCATTCATTGGAAGACTTTGAGGGAGCTAATAAGAATACATTAGAAGCAGATTGTTCAAAATGGTTCTAAAAATGGAAAAGAACCCAAATGTTTATTGCAGTAATTTTATTGCCAGAAAGCCTGGGCTTTGCAAGCAGAGTGTTGCTAATGTATTCAGTTGGGTCTCTGAGGAATTTCTGACTAGTGAGAATTATTTGGAATCTAGGAGCATAATTTTATTACCATTTGAGAGGTAAATCTCTGAATTTTTTCTTTCTATCATACATCTGATTTTGTTAATCTTTTAGATATGAGCAGCTCATGAGAAAAGCTGTCAGCCTGCCAAAGGCATGAGCTGGGATCTGTCCAAGATGCCTTCATTATTGGAGGGTATATCTACCTTCCTGTGTCTACCTAAGCCCTCCTTCCAATGGTGTGTGTGCGGCATTTGTCCTCACTTCTGTGAAGTTGTCCTTCAGTGAGGGTTTTCATCAGATAAGAACTTTTTATGCATATCATTCGTTTTCTAAAACTCTAAGCAGAATTTTCTAGAAGGATAGCTAGCAGAACATACAACAATAAATAGCTCTCCACCGTCATTTTTATAAAATTCTGTCCTGGATCTGTACTCTGCACTGGCAAGTAAATGGTGTTCAACGATGGTAATGTTGTGATTCTTTGATTTCTTAGTCTTTTCAAAAGTAGATGTGAGGTCAGGGCAAGCATCAAAGCCAATCTACCACTATAACTAGCATTATAAAATGGGACACACAGTTCTTAATTACCTAAAACTGGTGAATTAACTCCAGATAGAATCTGTATTGGCACACTCATAAAACATCCAAGAGAAGGTGAAAATCCTAGTTTCGTGAGAAATATATCCTTTCCAATTTTCTTTTCTGATCTTATCATTATTGTTAATCGATTAGCTTCTTGAGTACCTTTTCTGTAATTTGTGTGGAATAAAGCAAGATAAAATGTGGCAGCTTGCCCTCTGTGCTTTTGAAATATTACAGAGGGTACTGTACTTTCCACAAACTGCAACACTGAAAGAATCAATGGCTTTATAGTAACTCCATTTATTGTCAAATACTACATTCTAAGATATGTGAGATATACTTGCTATGAAAACTCAGAGAAGGCATCATTGAGTCAACCCAGAAATGGTCCTCAAAGAAAGGACCAATTACATAAAGGTTTATGTAATTACAAATGGGATGAGTTCCTAGACATAGAGGCACAGATGGAGTAGGGGAAAAGGGAAATTAGCTTATGTGTAGATTTGATGTGGAATAAATGCTAAGGAAATGAGATGCCTAGGAAGGGTATGTTCAGAACTGGGGCATGAATTACTTTTGGAATTTCAGTTTGGAATCTAAGACTGTGATGTACATAGAGTTCACATGCAGAATTCTTGCCCATAATTCAATGTCAAGGACAGGCTCTTCTTCCCTGTTGATAAATTACCTTCTTGTTTTTAATCTTGTTTTGAATTCTTTGCAAGCTGAGATAGAACTGCCTGAATTAAGCAAGTGGGTTTATTTTTGGTTTGTTTTTGTTTGTTTCTTTGTTTATTGTTGAGTCTTTAATCCCAAATTCTTTTTTTCATATATTTTTTATTGTAATTAATAGAAGGGTTACATGATATTTGCCAGATAGATGGTGCATTAATTCCCATACATTGATACCTTTTCACATGTCTTGGTACCCATTTCCCTCCCCCCCACCCCTATCCCTCATCTTGTTTTCCCCCCTTTCCTATCCAATTTCAAATAATCAAATACAAATATATCTGATATATCAGGTAACAAAGTGAGATACTGTATCAATATGAGATAACCAAGGGACAGCAAAAGAGATGAGAGATAACATAGCACCTTAAGAACAACAATCATTCATTATATGGCTTATGTTTCTATATCCTACAGATCCTTTCATTTAGCGTCCTACTATATGGCCTTTTGTATCAAGGTTTTGCTCTATTGCAAATCTCTGCTAGTAGAGCCCAAGGTTTCTACTGGTTATGACAAATGAGGGAAACCATTGAGCCTAAGTTCCTTTGAGTAAGGCTTACTTCACTTAAAATGATTTTTTCTAAGTCTTTCCATTTCCTAACAAATGGGGCGATGTCATTCTTTCTGACAGCAGCATAGAATTCCATTGTGTACAAATACCACATCTTGTTGATCCACTCATCAACTGAGGGACATCTGGGTTGGTTCCATATCTTTGCTATGGTAAATAGTGCTGCAGTGAACATCGTTGTGCTGGTGGATTCAGTATGCCCTTGTTTCTGGATGATTGGGTAAATGCCAAGTAGTGGAATTGCTGGGTCATAGGGGAGCTCTATGTTTAGTCTTTTGAGGAACTGCCATACTGCTTTCCATAGTGGTTGAACGAGTTTGCACTCCCACAAGATAGCCTCTTCAACAAGTGGTGCTGGCAGAACTGGTTAAGCATCTGCAGAAAACTAAAGTTGGATCCTTCTTTGTCACCCTGCACTAGAATTAACTCCAAATGGGTCAAAGACCTCGAGGTAAAACCCGATACACTGAAAACTTTACAAAAAGGAATAGGAGATACACTAGGCCTCCTTGGCACAGGTCGAAACTTTCTTAATAAGGACCAAGAATCACAACAAATCAGAGAAAGGCTGGATAAGTGGGACTGCATTAAACTGCAGAGCTTTTGTATGGCAAAGGACATAGCTAGTAAACTAATCAGGAAGCCTAAAGAGTGGGAGAAGATCTTCACCAACCATACAACAGACAAAGGCCTCATATCTAAAATATATCAGCAGCTCAAAAAATTGAATCAATTCAAAACTAATCTCCAAAGTAACAACCATCCCATTAAAAGATGGGCCAAAGACTTAGACTCTTCTCTGAAGAAGAAACAAAAATGGCCTATAGATACATGAAGAAATGCTCAACATCTCTGGTCATAAAAGAAATGCAAATCAAAACAACTCTAAGATTCCACCTCACCCCAGTTAGAATGGCTAGGATCAAGAAAACTAATCCCAAATTCTTTTACTCACCCAGAATAGAACACTTGTTGTCTGGTTTCAAGTTATTTTGAGAGCCTATACTTTGCAAAAATATGTGAATACATTTTTTCCTGGAATTTTTTATACTCTTTTTTGTAATTAATAAAAGGGTTACATTATATTCACCAGATAGAAAGTGCATTACTTCACAAACATTGATACCCCTTCTCACATTTTTGTCCCCATTTCCTTTCCCCCACACCCTCCCCTCATCTTGTTTTCCCCCCTTCCCTATCCTATTTCAAGTAAACAAACATATATACAATATACCAGATAACAAGGTAAGATACTGTAACAATGTGAGAATAACCAAGGGACAACAAAAGAGATGAGAAATAACATAGTACATTAAGCACAACAATACCACATTATATGGCTCTTGTTTCCATGTCCTTTTTTTGGAGAATAAATAGAAGCAGAAAGAATGTGTCAAAAATTTATAATATTCTTCTGGTGCGGTGGCTCACACCTATTGTCCTAACTACTCAGGAAGCTGAGTTTTGAGGGTTGTGGTTCAAAGCCAGCTTGAGCAGAAAAGTCTGTGAGACTCTTATCTCCAGTGAACTACTCAGAAAAAGCCAAAAGTGGCAGTGTCCCTTAAGTGGTAGAATGCCAGCCTTGAGCACAGGGAAAATGCCCAGGCTCTGAGTTCAATCCCCAGGGCTCAAACCAAAAAAACAAAAACAAAACACGAAAAAAACTAAGTTTGCTTTAAGAAGAGGGGAGTGAATGAAAGTTATAGAAGGGCAGCTAAGGTAGCCCGCAGGTGGAACTGTCACAGTGAAATCCTTTGGGGGAACTATATATACTAACAAAATGTTTTTAAATGTTTATCCAATATCTTCATTGGATATGCTCCATTGAACATAAAGTTTCATTTTTTTGGAGGTAACAAATGGTAGCCATTAAAAAGTGAATCCCTGGGCCCACAAAGATCCAGCGTTAAGAGCTGGCTCTGTTTGTTTGTAGCTTGAGTGCAATTTTCTTACTCAGCTCTATGTTATTTGATTTTCGTAACTGTAGAGTGGGCATAGTAATTGTGGTTTTTTTTTTTTTTTTTTTGCCAGTCCCGGGCTTGAGCTCAGGGCCTGAGCACTGTCCTTGGACTTTCTCAAGGCTAGAGCTCTACCACTTGAGCCTCAGCACCATTTCCAGCTTTTTTTTGTATGTATGTGGTACCAAGGAATCGAACCCGGGTCTTCGTGCATGCTAGGCAAGCACTTTAACCACTAGGCCAAACTCCCAGCCCAGTAATTGTGTTTATATAGGAAGTTCTAAGCATTGAGTGACATGCTAGGTGAAATGCTTAATGCAATGCTTATAATTACTGAAATGTTCACCAAGCATCAGCAGATTGTACGCCCTTACCTTGTAAAATAAATATCATCACATGTTTCCTCAAGGCTCAATGTGAACTTTGCTCATGGCAGCATCCAGAAAACAACCTAGCAAAATTCTATTGATTAGTTTTAACTTTCACAGTAAAAAAAGTGGTGATCAGTCAACAGTAACTATTTCTAAGACGATCACGATGCATTTGACGCATAAGTTGACATTTTAAAAGGAAATCCTTTTGTACAGGTATTTGAGAAAGTGATGAATAAAAAAAATATTTCTGAGATTCATTTTAGCATTTGTATGATAGATAAACTTAAGTATGTGGTCTAAATGACATACAGTGGATATGTAAGTTGTCCTCAGTATTGAGAATTTGATTACTCAATTAAATATTTCATTGTTTTTTTTAAAAAACTAGAGAGAACAATAAGAAAAGCAGAGGTAGAATAAGAAAAACTAACAGAACATTACAAGGGAAATTAAAATAAGAGTACATGATAGTCGCTGGAGACACATGGTATGAAGAAAAGAGTGAATGTATAGGAAACAAGAGATCATATACCCCAGAGTTAAGGGTTCTTAGAAGTAACAAGCAAAATATCAGCCAGCAGCTTTCATCTTGAAAATATGGAACTCAGATTTGTAGAAATACAAAACCCAGGTCAAAGGTGAGAACTCACTTGCTTGAATACATTGAATGCAAGCACTATTCCAATGACAAAGATGTTTTATGTATGCCAGTGTCCTAGATACCCTCAAAGTTGTGGAAAGTGACTCCAAGCAAGAATGAGAAGAAGGGTGACATTTACCAAGATGCATTGAAGTTATAATTTGACCTCCGTAATTGAAAATCCATGTGTACAACTACTTAATAAAAACTAACTAAAAAAAGGAAAAGAAAAACATTTCCAATAGAACAAGCAGGAAAGCAACTTCAGGGATCACCTGGAAGAGTTCACAGGAGTCAGTGGGCATTCCAGTTGGAAGCAGAAAACACTGTTTGCTGTGAATGAAGTCTTAAGCCACTGAATCAAGAGAATCACTGAGCCTACTGCTTGAAGACAAGACCAGGCAACACAGATCTCTGTGTCAAAATTAACCACTTTTCCAAAGAAGGGCTGTATCATGTTGTTTCAATGTTACCTCTTTGCATAGGATAACAAAGAAAATTGTGCCTAGACTGACAGAGCAGGGTAAATAAACCTCTTGCTCTTACAGGTTATTGGTTATTTCAAATATTTGGCCATGAGTCCCGGTAACTTAATGTGCCTCTATGGATGCCCAGCCTATTGTTTAGAAAGGAATGATTCAATCACTAATGGATGTAAACAAAAGTGTTAAAAAGGATTCCCTACTCAAGTAGGCTTGGCTTATGGAGGCCATGGACTATTAGGTAGATTTCTTGATGAGACTTTGGAGATTTTCATATGCTAGCCCTCTCTATGAATCCACATGACCACTGAATTCTTAATTTATTCCACTAAAGCAAAATGATTAGAGATTGTCTTATGGTCCTGATGTTCTAGTGTCTAGTGCCTAGTAACAGACTTGTAGTTACAGGGTCACTTATTACAAGCAGCCCTCAGAAGCAGAAGATCTGAAACCATTAGTAACTTTGTCAATGTTAGTCCTTGCCTTTCAGACACTGTGAATGAGGTCACCTAGTTAATTAGTGAGTCCTGCCATTTCTCACATATTTTTTCTTCTTTTGAAGTAATAAAGCTTTGTATAATTTTTTTCTTAAAAAAAAGAAAGACCTGAGAAGCAACTCAACTGGTACGGCTAGTGGCATTCATAATAAACTAAACGTAAAGCCCTATACAACATAAAACAGAGACTGTAATGATTCTGAAAAAGCTTGAATCAAGTTGTAACTTTCCTTGATAGGAACAAACCCACTATGTGATTTGTGTAGAAATGTCAAAGAATTATTCAAGAATTGATTTCACTAAGTTTTCCATCTAGGGTGAATATAATTCTCCATTAAAAAAAAAAACATTACTGAAGGGTGCAAAGGAAGTTAAAGGTAGACACTTTGTTCACGAAGCTGTGCACAGAAAGACATTGACTAGAGACAGATGAATAGAGAAATTTGCTATCCTTTTGAAGTGCTTCTGCATTTGTGAATTTGAGGATTCTTGACTGTCTGCTTCTGTAGGATTATATTCATTTAGGATTTATGTTTTTACTACCTTCCATGGCCAGAACATTAATTCCAAAGAAAACTTTGGAGTCCTCTTTACAGAATTCCAGCATGTTTGTATCTGAATTCTGTTCCTTGTACAATGCTTCTTAAATTGAGCTTCAAGAGGATGAATACCATTTCTGACTTGCAGAATCAGTACCTTAAAACTTCTATTTTCGCATGTAAAATTCACTATGGTTTGCTGCAAAAATCAGCTGCCCAGTTTACAAAATCTTGATGGTCATTTTGAATGTGCTTAGTGAGGTGACAAGTCAGAGAAATTGATTGGTTCAGATATAAAACATCTCATTTGGGGATCACTATGTATTGAATGTCTATATATGAGTTAATTTCATTGACACAAGGAGTCATGCAATGCATCTTGTTTAAAAGCCTTACTAAAAGCACATAAAAAATAATAACAGGGCCTGGAGTTTGGCCTAGTGGTACAGTGCTTGCCTAGGATGCACGAAGACCCAGTTCAATTCCTAGGTACCACATATATAGAAAAACAGCCGGAAGTGGTGCTGAGGCTCAAGTGGTAGAGCTGTAGCCTTGAGAAAGTCCAAGGACAGTGCTCAGGGCCTGAGCTCAAACCCAGGACTGGCAAATAATAATAATAATAATAATAACAGTTTCCTCAACAACAGTAAAGCAATCTAGTGCATAGATCATAAATAAGCATATGAAATATACTCAGAATCAGAGGGCATTAGAAAAATACCAATCCAAGCTATATCTATCTGTCTATCTATCTACCTATCTATCTATCTATCTATCTATCTATCTATCTATCTATCTATCTGTCATCTATGTATCTATGTATGTACCTGTGTATCTATCTATCTAATCTATCTAAATACCTACTTATCCACCTACTCATTCAAGTATTTGAATGCCCATAGTCCAAAACAATGACAACACCAAACTGTAAAAAGGCTATAGAACAAGAGAAACTCTCATTTATTCTTGATAGGGATGCAAACGTGGAATGGTTACTTTGAACAAGCCGGTTAGTGCTTTTTTATGAGACTAGACATACTCTCACCACATGATTCAACAATTATGTTGCTTAGAATTTATCCAGAGAGTTGAAAAATATCCATGGGAAAAGTACTTATACATGGATGTCTATAGAAGCTTTCAGGAATAACTACAAGAATTTAGAAGTCATGAGGATGCTCTTTGCTCCATGGATGGAAAAATAGCCACAGTCCCTCCGAGTGCCGAAATTCTATTCACCATTGCACATAAGTGAGTCATTATGATAACCTTAAAATGACAAAGAGGAAACTTAAATACATACTGAGAAATCTATAAAATGGATGCATTACTTATGGTTCCAAGTATGTACATATATCATTATAAGAAAGGAAATATTGTAAGCCAGGCATGGGGGTCATGCCTGTTATCCTAGCTACTCAGGAGGCTGAGATCTGAGAATCAAGGTTCAAAGCAAGCCCAGGCACAAAAGAACCTGAGACTCTTATCTCCAATTAACCTCTAGAAAATGGGAAGTGGGGCTTGGCTCAAGGGTAGGGCTGTAGCCTTGAGGTGAAGAACTCAGGGACAACACCCAGGCCCAGGGGTAGGGTGGTAGCCTTGAGCTGAATTGTTCAGGGACAGCGCCCAGGCTGAGTTCAAGTCTCATGACCCACAAAAAATAAAATAAAATAAAATAAAATAAAATAAAAAAGAAAGGAAGAAAAAAATTGTGTGAACAGCAAAATAGAGTTGGGAGAGGCTGGGTGAGTATAGAGAATTGAGTGGAGGACAGAGGATTATTAAGGTAGGACAGTTAGGCTACTTGTAGGAGGCAGTGATGTCATTACAAGTTGCCCAAATATACAGAACAAGCAATGTCGAGCATGAGCTTCAATATTAATTATGTATGTGGGTGCTGATGATATATGTACAACCACAATAAAACTGTTACCCTGTGAGTGATATTTATAACAAAGGCGTTTTCCAGTGCTTGGAAATGGAGAGTAGCTGGGAAATTGCTGTGTCTTCTGCTGTGAACCTAGAACTGATCTACATAGTGAAACCCATACAGACCAAATCCAGAAAGAAGAGAACATACTGCTCTTTCAAAGTAACTTTCTCTGTTTTCCCCTGATCAACACTCTCTCTTGAAACCTTAGGTGTCCGTAGTGTATTGTGATATTTAACAGTTACATATGACATTTACAATGTAATTCTTGTTCTTAGGAGAGGTTCTGGGACCTGAATTCTTCCAAAGAATTGAGAATCTCAATGTCTGGAATTATTTACTGCATCTACCACTTTTTAGTTTGGGACCTGGGAGAAGTAACTTCAACTGTTTGCCACAGTTTCTTTTTCTATAGAGTACAGACAATAGAAATATGTGAGTCATTTATTACTGTGAGTACTTTGACTCTGAACAATGAGAGGTCAGCACTTGTGTTTATTGGCTGTTGTCTCTGTATTCATGTCACCACCCCGAAAAGTACTGGCAAGTCCCCGTCAACCAAGACCCTATCTCAGTCATCTCTGTCTGGAAAATTATACTGCCTTAATTAATACATGATTTAGATAAGTGAATTGATCGAATACAAACATTCCTCACTGAGATTTGCTGTGTTTTTCTTTTTTGTCAGTCCTGGGGCTTTAGGGCCTGGACACTGTCTTTGAACTTTCTCAAGGCTAGTGCCCAATCACTTGAGCCATTCCGGCTTTTTCTGTGCATGTGGTACTGGGAATCAAACCCAGGCATTTATGCATACTAGACAAGCACTCTACCACTAGGCCAGACTCTCAGCCCTTTTATGTGTTTTTAAAGAAGTATAGTCAGGTGAATTTCTCAAGAAAGTAGATTATATTTCTTTACCCATGTATTTATGGCCTTTGCACTTTGGCGGGTCTTATCTCTAAAAAGGTTTTCCTCTGCTAAAATCATTATTTAAGAATATTTCGGCTATATGCAATTGAAACAGTCTCTTACTGCAAGTGAAAGTAATAATGACCACACAGTAAATGGATTTTAGTAGTACGTAGCCATCAGCTAGGAAGTGTCCAGGGGATTTCCAGGTCTATGAAATTCCAGTGATCCATTCCTCCAAGCCTTAGGGACAAAGGGCATTGTATTGGAGCTGTCCTTTATCTGTGTGACCCATATATCTGCTGACCCAAGTTGCCTTTAGACACAGATCTGACACATCCCTCTGTGGCTGCATGTACTGTGGATAGAAAAGCTGAACATGGAGTTTCAGTGGAAATTTTCAATTGAGTACTTCCATCTGTATATGTCAGTGAATAGAAGCCAAGTATTTATTTGCATTTCTCACTAGTTTAACATATTCTTTCAAGTTGTTCAGAAATATTTCATTATATTTCTACCTAGAGTTGGTATAGGTAGCATATACCCTCTTGCACATACATATATATTTATATGAATAAAATTCATTAATGTACGTATGTGTGTATACATATCTAAGGTTTCATGTGTGCATTAAGCTACTTAACTTCCTACATTCTCTTATCATTCCAAGACATTTATGTAGACACTGTAGATGGAAACATGTTAAATTGCTGATTGCAGAGTATTTGAAAAATTAACAAAGTCTTACTAAGAGAATCATGGATGACAGTTATTATGAGAGCAGATTTCAGTGGTCTCTACTCTGTCTGGAAAAGCTGACGTTTCTGCAGCCTTTCTTCTTGGCTTGCTCACTTCCCATTCCACTGTGCAAATAGGGGACACACGTGGGAGACGCAAGGATGGAATTGCATGTGAGGACTAGCACCTCTGCTCTGTCTTCTTCCCTTGCCCTAAACATCACCCTTGTGGTATGTCACCTGTGCAGCCAGAGTGATTTCTGCAACTACAGCTGTACTGAGTCTGTCATCTTTCTTCCACATCCTTGTTAGAGATGTGGTCCCGCATCATCTCACTTCAGAGGTCTGCACCTCAACTCCGCAGTTACCTCCCCTGGAAATTTCCAAGTGTTCATTCTCTTGGACCTGATTTTCTCCCTTCAGCTTTAAAGCAGATGCTTTCTGCAAGCATTCCCGCCACAATTATCTCTGATGGGGTTTCTGCTATCTAACTAGGCTGACTGATGTGTGTCTTATGGATTGCCATTCAAGAAAATGTTCATTGGATAGTGGCTTACTAAGCTCAGGTCCAAGGGGAAAATTTTCAGGGATATTTTACCCTATATGATACTTAAGCCAGAGAGAGAGAAAGAGAGAGAGAGAAAATTTGCCATTTGAGTAATTGTTTTCCTGGACACTCATAGCTCATGCTGGAGTGTTGTTGAATAAGTTCATAGGTTACTTTCAAGGGTTCCCCTAAGCTTCAGAAGTCTTTGAAAATCATTGTGTATGGAAATTTTGGAAAGGAAAATTTTTCTTCCCAGGTTTCAATAAAGCCCTGATGCCTACAAAGGGACCAAACATATGCTAATGTTTATTTGAAAAAGAAATATTGATTGGTAAAAGAGCCTGAGAATATTTTGAAGAGTGAATATAAAAATAAAGGAGTGCTAAAAAAATCATTACTTTTCTTGACCTGGAACTTGATGAAGGAGAGGACAGCATCCTTTCCTTGCCAAGACTCTGCTCTCTCTCTTTTTTTCTTTTTGTTGATCATAAGGCTTGAACTCAGGGCCTGGATGCTGTCCCAGAGCCTCTTTTTGCGCAAGGCTAGTGCTCTACCACAGTGCTTGTGAAATGAATCTCACAGGGGTTGTTTTGCCCAAGTTGTCTTCCAACCTGGTCTTCAGAGCTCAGCCTCGTGAGTAGCTAAGAATATAGGAATGAACCACCAGTGCCTGGTGACCCCTGCTTTTGCTTTGGCAAAATGGTTCCAAGGCAGATGGATGAGATTCTGACTGATGCTAGACCTTCCAACAAACCCAACCTCAGCCTGGGTACAGCTGAGGCAAATGTTGACATTTTACTTTTTTATGTTGTTCACAATTAAGCACCTAGTAGATGCTGAATTAAAAAAAAGTTCTGGTTGGAATTGGTTCAATAAGATCCCTTCATTTAAGTTTACTTTTTGAAATATATTGCTTTCTATTCTGGGGATTTGCATCATTCTCTTTACATGGTATGTATATTCATAAGATCCTGTATATGAATGTTCGTGCCTATATGTGTTATATACAACAGGGGCTTAGTGAATTAAAGTACCTGAAATACTCAGGAATGAAAATAACTAAATGTCAGTGATAATTTCACCTTACAATTTTTGTTATAGCCCATGTATATTAAACCATGGAGTATTTGTCTGGATTATTCGTCCTCGATGAGAGCCAGTTGGATGGATTAAAGAAGTTTGTTGTGTTAAAATGAGGAATATAAAGCAAATTATTTGCCTAGTTTGAAACTCTGATTTTGCTGCCACCAAATCTGAACACAGTGAGAAGTCTGGAAAAAGATGTACTAAATGGAGGCTAAAGTGCTTGGAAATCAGTTTTTAAATGTTGCAATTTTGCTCTTATTTTCATTAACTCTTCTTTCCCTCAGTCAAGTAAAAGACACTTGAGTAAGAGTAGAAAATAGTTTGACAATTTCTCAAAATTTTCTGCATAGAATGAACATAAAACTAACTCAATATTTCATACAGAGATTTATACAAAAAGGATTGGAAACATACGTCTATACAAAAAAATTTAGCATGAATGGTTTGAAGCGTCGTTATTTCTGCAAAGGAAAATGTGGAAACAACTGAACTGTAGATCACGTGAGGAATGGTTAAACCAAATGTTGTTGGTCCACACAATGAAATGGTGTTGGGCCGAGGAGCGAGGGAATGAAGGAATGAAGGAATGCAGGAATGAAGGAAGACTCATACAAACTGCATGATGAGCCTTGGCTCACTGCTACATGATTCTACTTATATGAAAAATTCAGATGAGGCAATTTTGTAGGTAATCTAGGTTTAATGCTTCTTGCTGTTGTGCCCCAGAACAGAGTGGGGTGATTGCTGAAAGCACAGGTTTCCTGTTGGGTTGGTGAAACTATTTTGGAATTAGATTGTGATAATGATTGAAGAACTTAGGGATTGTCTTAAAAATTACCGAAACATGTGCTTTAAAGGTGTACATTTAATGGTATTTGAATTATATTTCATTTTATGTTCTTAAATGGCAATGGATAAAAACAAGTCATTGCAGCTGGGCGTGGTAGCTCACGTCTGCAATACTAGCTACTCAGGAGGCTGAGATCTGAGGATCGCAGTTCAAAGCCAGCCCAGGCACAAAAGAACCTGAGACTGTTATCTCTAATTAACCTCTAGAAAAATGGAAAGTGGAGCTTGGCTCCAGGGTAGGGCAGTAGCCTTGAGCTGAAGAGTTCAGGAACAGTGCCCAGGCAGAATTCAAGTCCCATGACTCACACACACAAAAAAGAGTCCTTGCATTAAAGGAGAAGTTAGTTGTATGATACATTAGATTTTCTCCTCCAGTCAGAAGCCACTAATTTATTTAAAAGTGAGTTTTTAGCCTGTTAGAGTGAAATTTGAAATTCATAATACTTTCAAAGCCATGTTTTAAGCATGTAATAAGTTATTTTTAATTGTTTTTATTAAGTAGTTGCATAAAGGAGTTGCCATTTAACAAAGCAGTTTGTGAATATAATGCATCTTCATCTATATGCCACCCCTTTTGAAATTGTAACCTATCCCTCCCCTATCCACTCCTTCCCTTAATGTTCTTAATGTTGTAGGATATACAGTGGATTCTTGTCTTCATTTTCCCACCTGTTTGCTAATTCATGTATCTTCCCCTTTCTCCTTTATCCCGCCCTACCCCTTCTGAGTATGCTCTTCCTGGTATTTTATTTAGCTGAAATTTGATTTACGCTTTATAAGTACATTATTTGATATCTCCCTTGAATGTACCATATCAGTCTTGCGTGTAAATATATGCTTTATATTTGGTATTTTAAATATGGACAAATATACTCCAGATGTCACTGAAAATACAATACACCTAAGACTTACTATAATTAAGGTGCTATGAAAAATACTACCATCAAAAAAGTGATTTTTATGACTGGACATAGGTTGTTCCTATGTTATCTGCAGTGAAGTTTCAGAAACATTAGGATAGTACAGTTTTAAAATGTGAACTCACAGCTTTCTGACTACACTCTCTTCTCTGGGCTACCCATCTCTCTCTGGGCACACTCTGGAAGATATTCTTAACTTGGGCAGTGGAACCACTGTCTGGGCATGCTTATTTAACCAGCAGCTGTACTACAATGACTGAGAACTTGATAGCAGTATGCTCCCTCCCCAGGTACATTTCTTATAGATTTGCTCTTTGCGTCTGGATTATACCTTAAAGATCATAGGTAGCATTCTAAGGAAGAATACGCAAAGGTTTACAGTCACACAGACTTTTGCTAGACGGTAATACTCATCAAAGTACCAGCCATTTTAGTCTCCAGTTAATACTGAACTGCTGCGAAATTTAACTGGCAGAAGGCATGTGTGGCTTCATAATACATTAGGAGCTAATTTCATTGCTCTTCTTGGAACCCTCCATTACCCTTCACTCATGGACCAAATTCAAGGTGGTGGTGTACTTCAAGCTGCCTCACTGAGAAAACAGTGAATTGTTCAGGTTCTATTCGGTTTAGTTTTGTTTTATTCAAAAGCCTGAATCAATTGGGATTTATGGTAAAAGGCATCCCCAAAGCAGATTAGAAAGAATTCCTTCTAAGGAAAGAGGGAAAAGAGGATTATGATTGTCTAAAGAAATGTGCATGTCCTGCTTCCTTGAATACCACTGTAGCAAAAGTGAGCAAAAGTTGAAGAGGGAATACTGAGTCTCATGAAAGCTGGCAGTGTTGTTCTATAAAGTCTGATATGGAAGCAGCAAAGAGCTTTGTTTTTACCCTTAAAAGCCTTAAAAGATAAAGGCTTTGAATTTTCCCCTTCTTATTCTTCCTCCTCACTTAAGATACTGTGCTAAATGTGTCAAGCATTTTTATAAATACTGTTCATTTATCATTTTACCTAATCCTTCATAATCTAATACTTGAGAGATATTTCGAACAAGATGGTCTGGTTTTAGCTACTCTGATATATCATTGTTATATACTTCTCTTAATAATAAAGGCTATATTGCTAAGTTGGACATATAATTCATGTTAGAGAATTTTCCTTGCATATGACACAGCCCTAGATTCAATCAGCGACATTAGGAAAGCAAATTAATGAAGGGATCTTGTATAATATAGAATGAAAGTGAACATTTCTAAAAATTCTCAATTACAGACTTTTATACCTGCTTTTCCTGGAAAGCACAAAACATGTTGATGTAGCTGTATGCACAAGAACATCACACAGGTATCCTAAAGCAGTGACTTTCCTCATTCTCCATTCCACAGGACATTTCCTTGCCAGGATTTATGTGGAGACTGAAGATCAATAGAATTTCCTAGACTATCAGCCAGGGGCAGAGAGTAAATCTACATGTGCATGCAGGGGAGGGCCAGCCACAGGCTTCTAGAGAAACTGCCAGTGTGCAGCAAGGGAAAAGGTGGAACTCGTTTAGAGAACAGGCGGTTTCCTTGAAACAGAAGCCAGTAAGAATGGGCTCCAAACCCCATAGTGAAACCCGCTGAGCTGCTATAACTGCAGAATGAGTGAGAATTTCAGTCAGCTACTGCCAAGCTCTGATTCTTTGCCAGCTTTTCATATTCTGCTATTTGCCAGGTAATCTACTCATTGCTTCTTTGAGTTTCTTTTGCAGCAAATAGCAATAAATAACAGAGGGAGACTTTGGGAACTTCCCTATGTTAACCTAACCTAGCATTGAATAAGTCCTGATGGGTTACACAAGGCCCAGTTATAGTTATAAGAAACATTTTCCTTTTTCTAATGGTGACCAATCAACACCTGTCAGTTTTTTCCTCCCTTATGTGATGGAGAATGTGCTATTTATTCTCCCTCCTTTTATATCTCTTGGTGGTTTTTTTTTCCCCAGAGAGACTTATTCCTATTTCTAATTTCTTCCTTTAAGGGATTTAAATCGTATTCTGAAAGTAGAAATAAAAATTATTTAATTATCACAGTACAGCAAACATTGGAATCTTAAGGTCTGCATGTAAAAGCTTCCCCAGAATCACCTATATGATTCATGATCATCGTACTTCATTCCTTTATCGCCTTGCGTCTCCTGTGTCTTGTGCAATAGATTCATTTGAAGAGCCTTCATTGACAGCAGCAGATGGCTGGCTTTTCACTTCCAGATAGATATTGTCTTTGAAAAAAGGAAGACTAAAGATAGCATGTAATATTTTCAGATTTCCTTTCAGTTTGCATAACACATTCTCATTCCACTCCAAAACAGCTTTATTCCGTAAAGTGACTGGAGGATAATGAAGAGGCAGCAAACTACAGGGAAGTTTTCTACCTGGAGGCATTGGTGGTTTCTGGGTTTCTGGATCCCAGCACAGGGCTGCCTCTTGAGGTGCAGTGTGAAAGTTGTTGCAGTGCTAATTGGCCATGGAGTGTGCTCATGATACCAGATCTTTAGGCTCCATTACTTTCATGCATAAAATTAGGAAACTAATACTACTAGTCATTCTTAATTTTTGTCACAAATGAGATTATGAAAACATTAGAGGCTTTGAAGTACCTTAAATATTGACCCTGGATTTCCCCTTGAACTACCTTTTGCTGTATTCACATGAATAATGCAGAGCGTATTATTTGGGAATGTTGAATATGTGTGGAACTCTCTGAGGATATAAGGTGAGGTGCAGACAGGGAAATAGAATAGTCATTCAAATTACATCTCTTTCTCATACTTGGGATGTGGAACTATCTTCATTTGGATTCCACTGCTTTTCTCAATATTTTGATGGTATCCTTAGGCAAGAGCCTTGAGACCTACTTTCTTCTTCAACAAAGTGGGAATCACGGTAACTGCCCTTTCCTGTTGTCACAGAGATTGAGGGAGCTTATTCAAATGGAAGCTATTTGCAAAAGTAACACTGTGAAGTATTATTACTTTTAGTTCAAACCACCACCTGGTGGGTATAATAAAGTTATTAGGTAAAGCTTACAGAGTTGCTGTATAACCACAAAAAGAGTAACACAGTCCAACAGCAAAACAGGTTGCTCTCCATAGAAGAGCAAAATTATTGGTAGAACCAAGCAGGAAAGTTCATCTCACTCTGGAAAGTTTATTCAGTGAATAAACTTTCAAATTCCACCAGTTTGCATATAGGTCAGGACATTGACTGCTTTTATATGAATTGGCATTGAATGGGAGACCCACTCCAGGAAAGTCTCCGAGTTTCCTATTTTATTCTAAGTTTTGTATCTTGAGAAAGTCTGGGACTAGTAGTGGAGGTGGAGTTGACTCTCTACTGTTCCTCACAGGTAGAAGAAGCAAGGGTGTGTGTGTGTGTGTGTGTGTGTGTGTGTGTGTGTGTGTGTGTGTGTGTGTGAAACTACTGAATACTTAAGGCAAATATGCTAATGGTTTTTGGAGTTTCTGGGAGACAAGTAAGACATGTAAAGTGAAATGATTCCAATGGTCCTCTCCAGTGCAGCTTTAAGATTTTAAATTTGTAGGCTAGCTTCTGGGACCATAGTCAATCCTTTCTATTCTTAGCCAAGGTAATTGTACAAACGTTAAAACAGAAATGACTTTTATGTCTTTGGAAAAGTGGAATTTCAATCCACACTTTAAACTCTTAGAAGACAATGGTGAACAAAAACTCTTAGTCAAAGGAGTGAGGATGTAAGAAAGTTGTCAATAATGAAATTATTGGTGTCCGTGATGCTCATATTAATGATGATTGCAAAGTGTGAATTCTCCTGAGGAGGGTATTCAGTCTTAAGTCATCTTTGTTGTTCTTCCCATTCTACTTTTATCTTATGTATTTTAAAATTCACTCAGCCCTCATTTCAACCGGAGAGTTCCTGTCATGAACTTGTATAAGACTACAGGGAGTTGTTATTTTTAGTTGGGAATGTGGAGGAATGAGGAGGAAGTTATACAATCTCTGAGCTACATAACTCTGGCCTGAGAAAACTCAGGATGTATATTAAAATCTCAGCATACACACCCATATTGTCTATAGAACATAAGAATTGACAAATACATAAATCTAAATCATTTTCATGAAGAATGCAAAGCTGAACACTCAAATAGCCAAGTTTACTTCAGACTCATAGTCAATGAGAATTTATGTTTATTATTATGACCACAAGGAACTATGAGATTTCGAATTGCCTTTCAAATTACCGAAAGGATATTAAATCATGCTGAACATCTTTTAGTGTCACACAGCCTAGCATTTCAGAATTGATTTCTTGGATATGGTACACATGACTACTTTTTGTTAACCAGAATTGAAAGAGCTGCAAGCTTTTAAGTGGTTGAAATGATTTGTTCTGCAGAACATTATGAGCAAACTATAAGACAAGAGAGTTCTTCTGTCATAGAAATAATAACATAAAGTGTTTGATGAATCCTGACTTCCTCTGCAAATTTTTCTAGAACACCTTTATTTAAAAAAACTATTAACTGCTTTTATTGGAAAACATGGAAATAGCAAATAAAATATTATTAAACTTATGACTCCCTTATTCAAACTAACTTCATGTATTTGCGTGTGTGCAATTGCATGTACTTTGGCATTAACTTGTGAATAGTTTACATGTATGCATGGGTTGGTTAATAAGGAAAAGCATAAATCCACACTTATATATAGTCTTCTCCTCATTATTTTTTCTTACCCAGCAATCATTCACCTAGTAATACTCTTCTAGGCTAACGAAAGCACTTTTTCCTACTGGCTGATTTTCTGACTGAATAGATTTCTGGGTAATTTGAAAAACACATGATGGGCTTTTCTCTTGGCATGAATAATTATTTTTACAAAGTAAATATTTTACAGAATTTCTGTAAAATGCTTTATGTCTCTATGCATCTTCACTGTTGACTTCACAAGTCAAAATACATTTTCCTCACTTTGCTGAATTATGAGAAAAGGGATACCATAAGAAGAAAGGAAGAATAAAAACTACAGCATAAAACTAGGTGCATTGCAAATCAGATCACAAAGAACTGGTACTATTTTCATTTGAGGAAATATATTTGGGAAGTGTTAAGCTTCATAACTTCTACTTTCTTGGCATCCATCTCAGGTATAATTATCCTGAACTACTTAGATATGTTATCAGTTATTTAAACTTCTTGTAGTGTTTTAATGCAAGTTTCCATGAGTATTTTAATTAAAAATATACGTCTTATATTCACCATGATTACATTGTAAATATGCTTTTATTCTGTTTTAAACTGCATTTATCTGAAAAGTTAATATTGTTAATATTTAAAATGATAGAAAAAACAATATATCGGTATAAACAAATTTTAGGATATTGATGTTCATGAGCTTGTTCCAAGGATGGACTTTGATGGACTTTGGAAAACCATGGGCTTCAGAAAAAATAAAGTTTAATGTATTCTTTATTCTGATAATGTAAGCTGTTTTGAATTGGGCAAAAAACAGTATATACAAATAATATATACAAAAATATGTATATGCACACATATAAGCCCATATAAATGTACAAATATATAAACATATACACCTACACATATATACATACATATACACAAACACATATATGAACTTTCTAAGTGAATATATTGAGCAGGCCCTGCCTGCATGCTTCAGGCTCTCATGTGAAGAGGAAAAACTAGGTGTGCTGATACCTTGTAGGTTTTTTTTGAGCAATAAAATATAAAATGTGCCTAATCAGATCTAATACAGAGTAAAATATCTCAATAGATCCCAGTTTCACTTATTATCACCTATTTCAATGATTTTCCAATATTTGTTGAACATTTTACTCCATTTAACCTTATTCAGTAAACGTATATCTCAGAATATTTGTGTTTTAACGATTTATTCATGAATTTATTTTACCCTACTTCTAAAATAATTTTAAGGTATTCCATATCATATGGTACAGATAAAATGAACAGAAGTAAAATAAAGCAGACATATTTAAAGGGGTAAGAACATGTGATAGTCTCTGATTATTTTTTTCTGAGTTATCCAGAAGAAAGTGACAAGGAAGGGGCCAGGAGTTTGGCCTAGTGGTTAAAGTGCTTGCCTAGCATGCATGAAGACCCGGGTTCGATTCCTCGGTACCACATACATAGAAAAAAGTTGGAAGTGGTGCTGAGGCTCAAGTGGTAGAGCTCTAGCCTTGAGAAAGTCCAAGGACAGTGCTCAGGCCCTGAGCTCAAGCCCAGGACTGGCAAAAAAAAAAAAAAAAAAGAAAGCGACAAGGAAGACAAAATTATTTATTCAACTTTATTGCTTCGTAAAGAGAAGGGTGTTGGAATTTAAAGCATAATTTTTCTCTTGCACTGATGTCTAAAAGTGGGTGCTCTTACTCTGCATAAGAGTATTAAAAACTCAAATAGAAAATGCCTTCATTATCAACTTCACCAAAAAAATCATGTTATAAGTTTTAAATTCATTATAAGATAGCTGCGATTCTTTTTCTTTCCTCATAAGGTAAAAGTAATTATTTTAAATCAATATCTACTGTTTTGCTCTGAAGCCATAATAACATTTGCTTGAGAATTTACTTACTTTATTATGAGTGGTATAAACATGCACTATAGCTGTTTCTAAAAAAAAAACTGTTCTTTAGTTATTTATTTGAACATTTTCTTCCCTGAAACAGATCATAATACATGGTAACATTTCCTGTTAAACACTATCAGATTCTTTTGTAGAAAGTTTGAACTGATTCATTTTTATGTCTAATTTTCCTTAACATTATCTTTTCTTTTCTTTGATGGAATGCATCACTAGAACAGCTCTTATACTTGTCAAGAAAAATTACTGCTATTTTTTACTCATAGATGTATCTGGCTAAAGTGGAGACAGAGATAAATTTTCTAAATTTTACATAGAAAGAGAAAGCAAAGTGATATTTGAGAATATGAAGACTCCATTCAACCATACATATATCGATAAGTTCAAAGGCATTAGTTTAGAAGATGATGATTCCATACAATTAACTAGTTTCTTTATCTCCTTCAGAATCTGGCAAGAAATAGTCACAATGTAAGACGATAAATGATACACTAAAATGTTTTATAGCCAACATTTTTTAAGTCATGTTAAAGGTATTTTCTAATTTGAATAAACATAATTGCAGATATTTAAACCGAAGAAAAAAGTTATGAGCTGCATAGTTGTGGCCCCAGTTAACACAACAGGAAGTAAATGGGTTGCTGGCAAACACACTGCCTCGTTCGCTTCCTTTCCTGGTCACCAGGTAAGTCAGTGATCAGAAGAGAGAGCCAAGACTACACTCTGTTTAAGTGAAGGACACAGGAAACTGATTTCACAGTGAACTTGCTATCTTTAAAGGCTTCTCGAGCTGCTAATGAATTCTAACTTCACAAGGACTCAGCATTATCCCACTTTTTTAATGGATGGGGAAAAAAGAGATTGTTGGACAGGTTGTAAATTATTGAGAATAAGGTCAAGTGACCAATAGAAGGCAGGCTTTAAATTCTTATTTTTTCCCCATTCTCCTCGGTACATTTTAATATGCCAGTGTACTTGTCTGTGTGTGTGTGTGTGTGTGTGTGTGTGTGTGTGTGTGTGTTAAAGCTCTGTCAAGGGGTTTATTACAGTAGAACTCCGTGACGTCACTGATAAGGAAGGACAGATGGCTGTATCTACTAGAAGAATTCTGTGACCTTTGTAATGATAGTTTTTGGACCTGTGATGTATTTCATAATTGAGTTTTATTTCATTTGGCAGAACATTAACTCATCGCAAGTAGATCACTTAGGATTTTATTTTTCATACCCAGACATATAAAACAGTTTCTATTTTTATTTTTGCCAACCAAAATCATAAACTAGAAGCAGCTCTACATTCTCTTGATGATGAAGTTGCAGTCCCTTAACAGAAAGATGGGCCAGGTGCACTTTTGAGGTCCCTTTGCTTTTGCAGAATTCATGATAGGCTCATTCATGACTCCAAATAATAAAACTCATAGTGAAAGCACAAAAGATGTCCATTCTTTATACAGAATTCCCTGGGTACCCAGTGGCTATTTGAATCTGAAGTGCACAGGGTTTTCGTGACTTTTTCTTTCATTGTTAGTTATGATCTCACAGAAAAAAGTCTTGGCTTCTTGTTCGACTGGGATTTGGTATGTTATCTGTGCAGGTACCAGACAGCATATAGCCCTAGATAAGTCCTTAAAGCATTGTAAGACACAGCAAAGTGAGAGCTTTTGTTTTAAGGTCATTATCTAGAAGGGAACTTATTGAAAAATAAGATTGTGTGGGAAATTTCAGCTCTGTTTTGAGCAAAACTAGACTGCTTGCATTTAGCACTTTTGCTGAAAGAAGGTCTTTATAATGTGTGCGTGCGTGGGATTTGCTTCTGGCTTCATTGTAGAAGCCAGCTTTGTGGAATGCAGTCCCTTGTTCTGAGCTTATTGGCTGGCCTGCCTGTAACCCTATGTTCTAATCAGAGAACAACAAACACAGGTTTTGTTTTCTGTGCTTCAGATTATTTAAATCATGCTAAAGAATTTGTATACAGTCACGAGTCATAGAAAACAAATTTCAATCAATGAAAATATAAAAATAGGTTATAATTTATTTGCCATCTCAAAATATATTATAGGGAAAAGTGTCAGTTCATGAAAAAAATGGTGGGGGGGGGCTACAATTGTTAATTGTATAGTTTTCTCTGGAGGACAAAAACTTGCTGAGTAAAAACTGACTTTAGTTCTCACAAGTATCTTTAAAGTGAGGTCAAGGGATATATCTCTACTTTAGGAAGGTTATTTCCACGATGGCTACATGATAAAAAGATACATGCGTTCTGTGTTTTCTTTTTAACCAACAGCAGCAAAAATAATTTAGGGATCACATGTATTTCTTTTCATGTAAGTTGTAGTTAATAAACCTGGGCTGGAATTCACTGAGAGACTGGTTATCTCTGAAGTGGATCCCCATAGGGCATAATTGCTCCAAGGAACTAGAAAAGTTCAGGGAATTAATTTGTTTAGGATCAGATTATGCGACAGGATCAGATTATGCGACATGTTGTTTCCTTTAGTATGATGTTCCTCAATCCATATTGCACTCCTGATTTAGAAAGAATTAGCAAGAATGTGATGATTGTCAAAAGCTTCTATTTTCACATTTCATGTATCATTTTTAAGGTGACAGCCTCCTCAGGGTTTGCACACAAATCTCATCTAAAGTTTCTTTTCCCATTTTTTTTTTTTGTTATGTGGTGGAGTCCATCAGGTGGCTCTCTTGTATTACACATTACAAAGAGTCTTTTTTAAAAAGAGAGAGAGAAAGGAAGGAGGCATGGAAGGGAAAGCGGAAAAGACTCAGGGGGGGAGACGGACAAAGACAGATTATGTGCAGCAACTATGAACCTGAGTCTAGTTTCACATAAGAAAGAATTATACTACTCAGATTTAGGAGTCAAACACAATTCGCACTTGTTGGATGTAGTACAGATAGGGAAACATGGGCCCTTGATTTGGAATTCTGATTTTCATAAAATACAGACTGATCATGTTTTTCTTTTTAAAATGACAGAATATGTATAGGAGGGGTGTGTGTGTGTGTGTGTGTGTGTGTGTGTGTGTGTGTAAAGGATAGGTGTTATGGATAATCAACTCCTTTCTCTAACAAGGAAGACTATCAAGTTGTGTGTCTTTGTGTATAAAAAAGAATATGGTAGTTGAATGTGTTAATGATGATTGCTTAAAAGAAAATAAGATTTGCTTTCATTAAGCAGGTTTCATGAGCAATTCTTTTGTAGGGATGTGTGTCTTTCATAAAAATGATTATCTGCTGATTACTTGAGAATAAATAACGCCTGTTCATTCTTTGCTTGCCTTTTGTGCTCTGGGGGCATGATGTCTTTTTGTTTCATGCCCTTTGAAGCTTTAATGATGATAATTACACCTGGGAGATTCAGGGGTGCTGCAGCTAAGTATTTTGGGAGGTAAGCCTGGCTACCAGAGCTGACAAAGAACGTTTTCCTGCATATGATTATAAGAAAGTGACCCAAGCATGGGGACAGTAGGACTGAGAGAATGGTCATAAACAGAAAATAGAAATAAACTCAACTTAAAATGTTACTTGAGTTAGGGGGCTGGGAATTTGGCCTGGTGATAGAGTGCTTGCCTAGCATTCACGAAGACCCGGGTTCGATTCCTCAGCTCCCATATACATAGAAAAAGCCGAAAGTGGTGCTATGGCTCAAGTGGTAGAGCTCTAGCCTTGAGAAAGACCAAGGACAGTGCTCAGGCCCTGAGCTCAAGCCCCAGGACTGGCAAAAAAAAAAAAAATGTTACTTCAGCTAGGCTCAGTAGCTCCTACCTGTAATTCCAACTACTCAGGAATCTGAGATCTGAGGATCTTTGTTCAAAGCCAGCCCAACTCTTGAGACTCTTATCTCCAATTAACCTCTATAAAATGGGAGGTGGGGCTGCTTGGCTGAAGGGGTAGGGCGGTAGCCTTGAGCTGAAGAGCTCAAGGACAACGCCCAGGCCTAGGGTTGGGGTGGTAGCCTTGAGCTGAAGAGCTCAGGGACAGTTCCCAGGCACGGAGTTCAAGCCCTACAACTGGCTAAAAAATATGTTACTTGAGAAGCTTTCAAGTAGTTGTGGCTTCTTCAGTGTATGAACTTTCCCTGTATGATTGGTTCAGGAATATTTACTGTAAAACAATAGTAACAGAGCTCCAATGTAATCTTTCTCTTCTGGAAGAATTTTGGTTAAGCAGAACATAAATTGTATTATTGTATCAATAGATTAGGTTAATTTATTGCCCCAGTTATATTACCCAAGAACTCTTTCCCTCTTGCCATTTGTCACATATGAGCTAGAGAAAAGAGAGAAGCATCTAAATTTGCTTTTCCTAAAGCTTAGAATTATCTGCCAGTGGTGAAATACTCCTCATATGAATCCATGCCACTGGAATATATGCCAACCTCATTCTCTTCCCCAGAAGAAAGGCTTAATCTCAACAAATGATTCCCTATTTATCTATCTATCTATCTATCTATCTATCTATCTATCTATCTATCTATCTATCTATCTTTCAGACGGATGGCCTGTGGGGCAGTGGTCATGCCTCTTACTTTCTTAATGAGGCAAGAAAGTAGAAAGCACTAAGTAACTTGTTCTTTCAGGATATAGTGGTGGTTTAGAATCTCTTGATTTCTGGTCCATTGCTCAGCTCGCTGAACCATACAAGTACATCTTTACGTAGAGGTTTCTTTATGAGGCCTTTTCTCATTCATGAGCACATCTTTTATCATAGTGGATAGGGTGTTTATCTTGATTTAAACCCCCCAGACATCTGTACTGTGCAGTTACCATTGCTACAAGGAATTCATTCTACAAATCCACATCCTCCATTCTGCCAAATGTCATAAAGGAACTACTGGCTCCAGAAATTAAATAGCTTTGTTTCTCCATGGCTGGAGTGCCCATTATTGAAGGAGAATAGTCTTTCCAGATGAGTCTTCTCAGATGAGTTCAGAAGAGAAAAGCGGTTATACATTGGCTCTGAAAGAAAGCAACATCTTGAGGCTGAGAGCATAGCCTAATAGTAGCATGCTGGCCTAGCATGCACTAAACCCCTGGGTTTGAGTCCCCAGAAGCACATACACAGAAAAAGCCAGAAGTGGCACTGTGGCTCAAGTGGCAGTGTGCTAACCTTGAGCAACAAAAATAAAAAAGCAACATCTTGAACAGAGTCTTTCTGCTTTTTCTCTGCTTCTGCGCCAATGTTGTGTGCCATGTATTGTTTGCCATTTCTATTTCTGAAGCCTCCACAAGCTAACTCCAGATGTTAATTAAGAGTATCCAGCTGTCTTATTCTTCTGATTTGCTGTCACTTTAACAGGTCTCCCTTTCCTTTAAACCAAATTGCCAGTGTTGTTTCCTCCTATGTAACAAGCACAAAACAGATTCTGCCACCTGCTCAGATACTGCAGAGCATACGATAGTACTGGTATGCTCACAACTATATTCCCTGCCCACCAGAGAAGGAGGAAAATATGAGTTCCATCATGTTTCAAAAATATTTTTAACAATTATTCTTAGATAAACTATAAAAGTGAACCAAGGAATTACCATAGAAAACCATTGCTTGCTTCTGTTTTTGTAAAGTCTTTAATGTAATGCGTTCATTCTCACATCTTCAAATATCAACTTTCCTAAGTACTCATCACTATTAAATTTTCCTGTGCAACCTGGACAAGCTAAATATTCTTTGATTTATATTTCCAGTTCTAGGGCTTGAACTCAGGGCCTAGACGCTAACTCTTGTTTCCCTCGAGGCTAGTGTTTCAGCACTTGAACTACGCTCCATTTCTGGCTTTTTTTCTTTGGTGATATATTGGAGATAAGAGTCTTGCAGACTGCCCTGTTTGGGCTGGCTTCAAATGATTCTCAAATCCTAGCTTTCTGAATAATGAGGATTGCAGACTTGAACCACCAGCGCCCGGCTTTAATTTTATTTTATGTCTCTTTCTCCTGTACCAGATTTCAACTGCTCTTTTCAATTTTGACTTACTATGAGAAGTTACTGGTATTTGTGCTATTTAGAACACAAAAGATAGTAGGGTGAAAGAGTTGTCTGTATAGGCAAAATAAACCAGGAATGTCTACTGAAGTGATGCTGTTGACTCTTCAGCCTTCCTCTCAGGATTTGTCTTTCCTCTGAATGACATCTTTGTGAATCCCATAAATCAAAATTAAGCCTTGTATTTGTGCTCATAGGGAGTTTTATCTCTCTCCTCGTAGTCTTCAGAACATTCTATGTTGGTTCAGAAGTACCTGTGTTGTTGTCTGTGTGTCCAACCTAGGTAGACCAATTCAAGGCCGATTAAGATCAACTGGCGCTTACTAGACATGGCATATATCAACAGCAATTCAGCAAGCACATCACACTTGACTTCTGCCTCGTCAGCCCTCGAAGCAGCTCCCACCATTTCCAGATAGAGAAAAATGTGATGATGAATAATTTGCTCCAGTCAGATAGAAAATAAGCGCTGGCACTGAATTTGACAACTCCAGACTCCCTCCAGCCAGTTCCCAGCATAGCTTCTATCCCATAGCTGCTTCTTGGCTATTGATTAATAAATGTTTGAGGGAGTAGAGTTCTCAGCAGCTAGCCACCCTATTTCACTTCCTGCCCCAAGCTGTCAACCCCTAGCTCTTTGAGCAGTGCCCCGAATGTGACATGCCCTGCTTACCCTTGACTCCTGGTTGACATCCTGCTTATTGTACTCAGCTCTTGCTAGATTTTTCCATCTTCTTTGTGAACCAGGTAAGTCCAGCTCTTTTCTGTGATGTAGGCAATGTATGTCTGTGTCCCATCTCTTGGACTGGAATCCTTAGCTCTTTACCTGGCTCATCTCTTCTCATCCTTCCAAAGTCAATTGAGTCTTCCTTAGAAAATTCCTCAACAAAACACCCCATGCTGTCATGACATTTTTACATATGTTTTGTTTTGCAAAAATTATTGCAGTAAGAAATCTGAGTAGTTCTAGGGTCCCTGGCTGCTTTTATTTATGGGAGAATCTTTGTTACAGTGTGGAGAAAATATCTATGTTACTGTTCACATTTTTCATTCACATACCTACTGTTTTGAAGGCTTCCCCTTTCTGTGTCTCCTTTCCAAATCATACTGATAACCCCCTCTCAGCAGTTTTTCACTGAGGTATTTGAAAACAAATTTCATTTAAACCAAAGAACTTCAATGTTTGCTGCATATTAGATTTACTTAGGGGCCATTCAGAAATTCAGAAAACTAGGTTTTAATTTTGATCTACTTAAATGTGAATTGACTAGGGGTGAGTCTCAATTATCAATGTTTTCAAAAAGCTTTTTTTTTAAAGAAAATCCTAGATTGGAACTAAAACCGAAAACAAGTGAGTCAGTTCACTCTGTAGAGACTATATAGAAAAGCTCTTTGCCAAATCAGAACCTGCACTTCAGAAATGCAAGTAAGTTATGTACACTACTAGCAGATGGACTGGTTTTAGTGAAGAATTCCTTTCAAGCCATGAGCAATGCAGGTAAGAAACCAAACATCTTTATCTGACTACAGAATATCTGTGTATTTATATATTTAATAAAAGGTGTTTGGCTTCTGAGTCTTTTGTTTCTTTGTTTGTACTTGGCACGTTTCCATAGACATGTATAATGAACTCAATAGGCCAAATCTACATTGCTTTTCATGAGTTAGTTTTAGATATTGTGGTGTTTCAAACTTAAAAGTAAACCTACAGGTCCAGGTTGGGCCTCTTTTTTGAATGATTAAATAAATATCTTTTGATTCGACACAAATATGCAATTAGTAAGGAGTAAATGTTCACATTTAGCTCATTTTGTACTTCATATACCATATCTGACCTAACCCTTGACTGCCTAATAACTTCATTTACCTGTTGGAAAAATGTGACCTGTAATTTCTGCTGTTGTTTAGAAATAAAAATTTGTAAAGCTTCCAGTGAAAGCAAAAAGCCTACTAAAAGCTGTCTTCGTTTCAGTATAATAAATCAATAAAGTGTATAAAATGGATTTCCTCTGGAAGTATACTTTGTAAAATTTGTAAGTGTTGGAGGTGTCCATTTTGAAGAGGCTAATGTATCAGCACTCTGCTAGTAGAAATACCAATAAGAATAAATAGGACCTTGTGACTTCTGTTTCATAAGCAGTTGAGTGAGTGATTGAGTGCATTTAAGTGAACGAAAGCAATGGGTTTGCCTGTAGGCTGTTAATTTACATATAGAAAGTGTACTCTCAATTTAGATGTGTCAATGGCTCAGCGTTTGCCATGTCCTGTAAGTGGGGGTGTTTGTAGTGTATAGATTAGTTCTTAAAACAAGAATGAACTACATGGCTATTAGTAAAAAGAAATGCCAAGTAGAGAGGGAGGGGAAGAGAGAGCAAGAAGGGGAGAAAGAGAGAGGTGGGAGAGAGGTACAAATTCCTTTGTTTTGAGTTTTATATATAAATAATACAATGAAAATGGAAAGGTCATTTCCCACAAATATTGATTTTAGGTTTTTCATATCATTAGTGTTCTAACAATGGTATATTTTACTAGATTATACTCCTAAATATTTCACTGAAAATAATTCCCACTATAGAAGTGGACAGACAACAGTAGCATAATTCATGAAGTCAAGTGAGGTGGAAATAAATACTTAGAAATCCTAGAGTAGATGTAAAATTTCCATTATATTGTCTTTTTTTCTGAAAATGCATCTGTGATCAGGGAATCTGGAGTTTAACCATTGTTTTGCCTTCCCTTTCAAGAGATAGCCTGATGTTAGTGGGCACTCAATATGTAATGCAGAAAACTAAGATGGGCATACATCCTGGTCTGTCCTATAGTTTCCATTTACATTTGTTATTCAGAGAAGTTATTCATAGCACCCCTTTCACTTTCCAAACTTTCCTGGTGGCCCGGTAACTTATATGGTCTCTTTCCTTTAAAAAAATATAATGAGTCTTACCTCTTAAGTTCCCTGACATATGACTAATTGGACAAATTTTTGAAACTTGAAAATCATCCTTGATTTGGCCTGGACTGCCTTTCCCATGATTGAAGCTATCCATCGATTCCCACCACTGAGAAATGATAAATGTGCCTCTCCAAAGAAGCCAGCAGGTATCCACAGGGAGGTCTGGAAGCATTAATGATGTGAAGAACTGTGATAAGCAGCTTGCTCATGAAGCCTGCCATGGATTCTAACTTCTTAAAATGGAAAGCAATGATGCAAGCTTGGATAACAAAAGACATAAGGCCAGGCTGAGGTTAGAACCTAAGTCCATTTAGGGTGTCTTAAGCAAGCAATCCTGTGTGACATCAAATAGTCCAAGGTGGGCATGGCTGACGAGGTTATGTCTCCAGAAATTCAGTGTCAACAATTACTTAATTTCCTATGCCAGGAAGAGAAGCAGAGCAAGGTGGGATTTAAATGGAAAGAGTCAGGTTCAAATTCCATGCCCATCCATAAATCAACGTGTCTTAAGCCATCTTGTGTTAGCTCAGGAATTCTGTTTCCTTTTGTAAACATTGTCTTAGTAATATATCTGAGAAAATGCACTCCACCAATAGGCAATTCAATAGAAATCAGTTCAATCAGATTTTAAAAGAGGCATAACACTAAACATTACTTCTGTACTGGCATGGGGGGAGCTCTGACCTACTGGAGATGTCATGTCAATGAAATCATTTGGTACATGACAAAATAAAACGTATGATTCTTGTATCTTTTGGATCTGCGGTTTGGGGCTGTCTACCTGTTCTGCTTATTCTCTGTGCCCTTCCAATGATGGCATCAATGTCTAAGTGTTCATTTGCAGAAAAAGGTTTCCAACTTTGGTGAAATGGACTCTGAATCTCTGGTGTATATTCAGAGGGGTTTGAGAGGCCCTGTGAACCCTATGGCCTATTTCACCAACTCTTTGATCCATGCCATGGAGCCTGACTGATTACCCAATAGCATTGACAACTGGAAACATATCAACACAGGAGAGAAGTTCTTGCAAGCTACTATTTGATACTCTTGGGACGGGAGGAGCTTTCTGCAGCCTCAGTATTCCAAGATGACTCTCAGCTCAAGGCCTGGACAATTGTTCACCCACAAGATATGTTCAAAGCTGATAAAATGTCAGCTCCTTGGAAAACTCTCTATCAATTTCTTCTTTGCAGTGACTTTCCTGATATCTTCTTAGCACATGAAAATTTGAAGTATGAAATTTTCTTATTTCTGTGTGCTTATTTCTCTTCCCCCTTCCTATTTCTTCAGATGGAATTGTGTGTGTGAGTGTGTGTGTATGTATGTGTGTGTGTGTGTGTGTGTGTGTGTGTGTGTTTCAGTATCTGATTGCAGTAAATATTCAAACTTTACTGTGGAGGGAAAGAAGTAAGAGGAAGAAGGTCAAGGGAGCAAGGAAGAAATAAGGATGAAAAGATGGAAGAGAAGCCAAATTAAACTAAGGTATGCATAGAAATTAGCTGGCTATACAGTAAATAAATACATGAATGACTGAACAGAAGTATGAAGAAATAAGAATCATCAAAATTTTGAGAAAGCTGTGGAGGGAAGGATAGTTTATGTCATTTTCTTTGAAATAATAGTTTCCCTCTATGTCCTGGAAGCTCTAATATGTTTTTCTTAATTTCTTGTACAGTTCTGAATAGTGTTGGTATTTCTAAGGAAGAAAACGCCCAGTTACAATTAATCTCTCCTATAAGAGTGGACTGAACTGTCCATTGTCCATTTCTTAGGTGCATACAGAGTCTTTGGTTCAACTGTGGACAAGCTGAATTCCTTGAATATAAAACACTATCAAGAATTCACTTTTAGGCGAGGTGACAGTGCAGTCACCTACTTTTCACATGACTGGAAGGTTCTGAAAATAAAGCTTAAATGGAGTAGCATTCTCATCACTGGGGTTTCTGTTGAACTACTTTACAATCAAAATACAAGCTTCAGGATCAGAAAGCAATGTCTTAGATTCCTCTCAGAGGAATCAACCTCTTTTGATTGTAGAAAAGGATTTTTTCCTTATGGCTTGAGCCAACACCCTTGTTCTTGCTTTTGATTGATTCATTTTTCCCATTTGATTTTCTCTGTAAAGTGTTTGAAAGTGGCCATCTTCTTTGATAGCCTATCAACCCTAGATGGAAAGTTTCTGAGTAAATGGAGGGAGCGAAAAAGGGAGAGAGGGAGGAAGGGAGGGAGGGAAGGAAGGCGCTTTCACATACAAGCATCATTTATTATACCAAATCTATCATTGTTATAATTAGATTAACAAATATACTTGTTTTAACTGAATCTCTTGAACTAAAAATTTTAAATTAAGAATGCTGATTGAAGGCCGGGAGTTTGGCCTAGTGGTTAAAGTGCTTGCCTAGCCTGCACGAAGACTGGGTTCCATTCCTCGGTACCACATACATAGAAAAAAGCTGGAAGTGGTGCTGAGGCTCAAGTGGTAGAGCGCTAGCCTTGAGAAAGTCCAAGGACAGTGCTCAGATCCTGAGATCAAGCCCAGGACTGGCAAAAAAAAAAAAAAAAAAAAGAATGCTGATTGATTAACCTCTACCTACAGGTTCATGTATTAATGGGCCAAGTTCCTTAAAACCATTGAGCTTTGCATGTACATTGTGAAGCAACTCAATTTTATGCACTGGTATCCCTTATTACATGAGCCTGAAGCCAAAATATTGAGCAGAAGCCTACTATATTTGTGTATTGATTGTTCTTTTCTTCACACAAGACTAGAAATTTAGCATCATCACGTATTGGCTCAAAGTACTGGAAAATGTTCTATTCCACAAAATCCGTATGTGTCCTTTTCTAGACGTGTGTAATTTTGATAAGTAGCAAAATTACTTAATACTGTCATCTTCTTGACAGAATCTAACTTAGAGCATCTGGTATTATTTAGCCAAGAGCTTAGTTCTAGTATCTCAGTACAAAAGGCTTCTGATTAATTAATCAGAAACAAACCTGAATAATACATTAAAGATAAACTTCAGTGCTCAGTTAAAAAAAAAAGAAAGAGAAAACTTTTTGTGGGTTTTAGACTATGAACTTTGCTTTTAACAGAAATGTAGAAATGAGTTAAGTCTAGAACTTCTCACAGGTATAGAGATATACAGCAGACAGAATTTTATATTAGAAGTCTAGAGTGAGCCACCAGCTCCCGGCTTAGTGTGAATTTCTATTGTGTGCATGTTGACAAATGGAGTCTGTGAAACAACGGACATCTCAGTAGTCACTGGTTCATTCCATGAGAGAAATTCCTTTCCTTTACCAACTCAAGGCCTGGTGGATTCCTAAGCTGTCAATGTCTGCTTGTTATCTGGACATTAGTATATTTTATGATTCCATGTGATTTCCTTTATATTAGTGTAAACAGCAAGTAACCTTCTGTTATAGAAGTTGTGTATTCTTAGACTTTTTAAATGCTTTATGTGATTTTTTACTAGGTAAAACGAATGAGTAACCGTTGACAATTCTTAGCATAGATTTCTCAAACACATGCTACTGTCATTGAATGTGGCCTTTGTGTCATATTGCTTGGTCAGAATAACTCCTTTGTCAAAGTTTTACTTTTATTTGCCATTTGGGTCATTTCCATGGGTTTTTCTTTAGGTCTAAAACAGATTCCTTTTCTACTTCAACAAAAGAATGTACCTTCACATAAATTGTGAGGAGTTAAGAAAAAAAACCTCCACTTAACCATGCTTTCCTAGAGGCTATAGCTCAAGTTGAATCTTTATATACTCCATGGAATATTTACTGTTAATACCTTTCAGTTATAATTCATTAAAACATATACTTTAAAAAATATTACATCCTTGGAATGATTCTAGGCAATGAGGAGACAACAATGAACAAAACATTCCTGTACATACATACTCTACACACTATAGTTAAAAAGCAAGTCAACCAATTAACATAGGGCATATTATCTCAAGTGCTGTTAAGTGCTCAGAAATAAAATCTGTCAGTTGGAAATCAGCAAGATGATGTTCTAAGGTTACCTGTGAGTATAGAAAGGAACTGGATGGGCATCACCAAGAACCATTTTGCATACAATGTTTCCTGCTGAAACTCTCCCTCTGCCACGGACTTTCTCTCTGATAGTGGAGACAAGGAAGGCATAATGATCATAAAAGCACTGTTGCTGGAATCATTGAGCCAGTGAGAGAGAGGAATCAAATTGTGTTGAAGGGCTTACAAAGAGAACAGGCATCTTTCAGGTGATCTCTACTCTGGAATCTTAACAAATGTAAGTTTGTGGTCACCATTGCCATTAAGAGATGGTTGTCATGAAACTAAACCTTCCTTCCTTCATACTTTCTAATACTTGCTGTAAGTAGTAGACCAAGAGTGTTGAGGATATTCCAAAGAGAGAGACCCTACTGGTCATTTGCATTTTCTTTAAAGCCCAGCACTTAACAAGTAATTTACCAACTCAAGTGACATATTCCCTTTCAACCTTTCCTGTTTGCAGTTGATATGATAAATATCAGAATACATTCTTTCTCCCTGACATGCATAAAGCACACGCAATGCCCAATGTCAAATGTTTTTATCCTTTACAGTTTTCTCATGGATTTTTTTCTGCATTTCAGATTATTTAAATTAGACTGTAAGCTTTTTGAGTTTGGATTCTCTTCATGAATAAAAATAACACAATAAACTATATTGTGTGCATGTATTGATATAGAAAATTCATTGATGTCTTTTAATTAAATAGTTTATGGGCCTAACGTTATTTTATTTTTCTCACCTCCAAATAAATCAAGACAATGGCCCGAATCCTTCAAACTATTGTAAGTCTGTGGTTGTGCATGGTGTGCCTAATTGTGACCCTTTTCCGTTCCTGAAATTAGATAAGCCGAATCGAAAACCAGGATGCATGATTGAGCCCAAAGTTGTTCATGGTCTATAAGATGGTCAAACATGGACTTCAAATCAAATATTTCATACTCTGGAAAAACCTCCCAATTGTACAGCAGTCAAGTTTGGGAAAGGTCAAATTCATTGAACTGACCTTTTCATTCTGGTTACTGGTGGCAGCTGCAATTTCCTATTTGTAGAAAGTATGGACACCAAATGAAAACCACCAGGATCAACTAAGATTCAGTTTCCTCCAACCTTTATGTTTAATGAAATCAAGTATTTGAGGCTGGAATCTGTGTGTGAAGTATGCATATGATATGCACACTTAAGCTCATAGACAGACATTGTTCCAAAACAAATATCTGGTTGGATTATTTCTGATAGTTCTCCATTGAAAGATAATGTATGATTCATTAGCCTAGCAAGGATGGTCCTTGATGACTTGGTCTTCTTGTAAAGCTGGACATCCTGAAGCCTAACTACGCTGTAGGAACTGTTACTTCTTAACTCATGCTCCTTATAAGGAGAAGCGTTTTCCCTGTCAATTTCACATGAATTCTTGAATTGCTCTGCAACTAGTGTTGATCTCTTTATTTCTTTGGGTTTTTCTTATATATTAGATATATCACTAAGGAACATAATTGTGTTTGTTTACTTTTACTCTTCCCTTCTAAATTAGAACAATTTCTTTGTTTCTTTTTCTTTTTTGCCAGTCCTGGGCTTGAGCTCAGGGCCTGAGCACTGTCCTTGGACTTTCTCAAGGCTAGAGCTCTACCATTTGAGCCTCAGCACCACTTCCAGCTTTTTTCTATGTATGTACCGAGAAATCGAATTCGGGTCTTCGTGCATGCTACGCAAGCACTCTACCACTAGGTCAAACTCCCAGTCCTAGAATAATTGCTTGAAAGCAGTACCTATCACTTGTTTCACAAATAGTAATTCTTGTTTTTAAAAAGCAAGGCATATTTCCGTTATACTTTCCTGTATAATACGTGTAATGTATTTTGCATATAGAGGTACATGCATGTGTTTGCATGTGCATGTGTTTCTATATCTTGTTTAGAACTTAGTGTAGAACCTAGCTAGTGTTAGGTACACAGTTTGTCTTAATTCTTCTGTATTTTTGTCTTCTTTTTAATTTTTTTCTTTTTTCTTTTCTTTTTCTTTCTTTACAAATAAATGACTTGCCAGATGACAGTGGCTATTGCCTATAACCCCAGATATTCTGAAGCCTAGGATCAAGATTCTAAGCCAGCCCAGGCAGGAACATTGATGAAACTATTATCTCCAATTGATCACTGAAAAGCTGGAAGTGGAGCTGTGGTTTATGTGGTAGGATGACAGCCTTGAGCAAAAGCTCAGGGACAGCTCTTAGGCCTTAAGTTCAAGTCTTAGAATGTCTACACAAAGAGAAATCAAAACATGACTACGCATATACTGCATTAGATGAGATTGAGTTTATAAAGAAAACATGGCAAGAAAGCATCAGAAAAAATATTGAAAAAAATCATGACTAAATGTGAAATATTTCCTAATTTATTTTACATAAATCTCTATCACAAGCATTTTTCTTATTTTCCCTTACTAAGATAGGAAGGAGAAAAATGAGAAAGGAATCCAAAGTGACCACTGTAGGGAAATCTATTGTCACAGTTAGAAGGAGATGGGAGAGAAGATGTGCATGACCAGTGAGGAGAATATAAAAACAGACAAGCTGTGGAATCCATATTTTTGGAACTCATAATCAAATGCAAATCCCATTACCAGAGACCCAGAGGCTAAATGAAGTGAGCTTTTGGAGGGACAGTTTGTTCCATTTGATGAATGAATATTCATCGAATGTTTGAATGAATATTGAATATTCATTGAAATATTAGCACAAAAAGCACACATCTTCTTTCATGAGGATTTGTACCCTACTAAGATAGACTTTGAGCTTTAAAGCGTACAATTAAACACGGAAATACAAACTCGAGAAGGTATTATGGGCCATTTGCTGATTAAGTGTTGGGATTCAGACTAGTTTTGATGATGAGTAGATAAAGACTGATTTTGGCACAAAATATCAGTGTGGTTGTTTTGAAAGCCATGATTTCTTGAACAGTTGAAAAAAATGGGAAAAAATAAGCACACTGAAAACTTTAGAGACTTGATAGGGTTTGTTGAAAAGTCATCATAAGAAACCTATCATACAGTAAAAACCTGTTTCATGACCTCAAAGAAAATCAGACTTTATTTGCGTGTGTGTGTGTGTGTGTGTGTGTGTGTGTGTGTGTGTGTGTGTATGCCAGTCCCGGGCTTGAACTCAGGGCCTTGGCATTATTCCTGAGCTCTTGTGCTCAAAGCTAACATTCTACTGCTTGAGCCCCAACTACATTTATGGCTTTTTGTTAGTTAATTGGAGATAAAAGTCTCATAACTTTATTGTCCAGGATGCTTTACACCACAATCTTAAGATCTCAGATTCTTGAGTGTGAACTACTGGCACCCGGCTAACTCCATTAATATAGTTATATACCTATATAGATATATAGATTTAATATATCATATATTCACATATATGTATATTATATATAGTAGAGGTCTTACCTTAATGATAGATTTCCTATTTCCTTTATATTTCTTTTTTTTTTAATTTATTTATTTATTTATTTATTTTTTGCCAGTCCTGGGCTTGAGCTCAGGGCTTGAGTACTGTTCTTGGATTTTCTCAAGGCTAGAGCTCTACCACTTGAGCCTCAGCACCACTTCTGGGTTTTTGCTATGTATGTGGTACCGAGGAATTGAACCCGGGTCTTCGTGCATGCCAGGCAAGCACTTTAACCACTAGGCCAAACTCCTGGCCCATCCTTTGTATTTCTTTATATCTACATGGAAAAAGAATACAAATCATTTAAAAGGCAAAATCATTTGTATCATTAGATTTCTATAAAACAAAACATGAAAAGTAACAAAAAAGACTGCTTACAGAAAAAAAAACCTGTTATAATATCAACTCCTCCTTGAAAATATAACAAAAACTTTAAAACAACAGAACAGCAAAAAAATTTTCCGGTCTCCTTAGATTCCTTACAGACTTTTTTCCAACCTAGATTTTTAACATCTAAAATATTTCCTTGCTATCAAACTGCCTTATCTTGAATTTTTCACTTTTTTCCCCCCTTCTGGATAAAGATTTGTTTCTGCTTGATTTAATTCTATATTTGAAGGGTGACAGAAGATGAAGAGGACCAAATTAGAAGCCTAGAGTTTTGAAATAAGTTGAGAAATCTAGTTCAAATGTTTTATGTAAATTTTATCATGGACTGCCAAAGAATCTCTAATATGGTATTTGTGCCAATCACAGTTACAGCCTTGTTTAGTAGTTTACCTACACTACCCCAATGGTCAATGAGCTAATTTAGGTATTTTTTAAGCATAGAATTAGCATGGCAACTCTCCCTTCTCATAATAAATGCAGGAATTGCTGATCAGTCATAACTTTTATGTGTGGATAGCCTCCAACATCAGCTTCATCAAAGCTAAATTATTATGAGAGAGAATACATATGTACAATCTTGATTCTAGATATTTGCCTAGGTTCTAATTCTTAATAGTATGCCTACTTTATGATTTCGTTTTAGAATTTGGTGAATGTCAAATTCTACCCTACCAGTGTAGAATTCCACCTTCATCATTGCCATCATCATCATCATCATCATCATCATCATCATCCATCATTGTCATCGTCACCAATATTTCTGGTTCTTGATTTTGTAGAGCTGCTCCATAATTTTCCCAAGTGCAATGAGAATGACTTTAGACTCAAAGACAAAGTGAAATTTACAGATATAACTCCTAAATCACAACAGGCGGTCTATGGTTGCCTACTTTGTCTGTATCTTTTATTTAATGTGATTGTTCCAAACATAATTACAGAAATTTTACTTAAGAGATTGTTATACTTTCTGATGCATAGCACTAAGGAGTTTTGAAGACTTCCATCTCTGATGGAAATAGCATGCTTTAAGGTTAATGAATCTTTGTTATGGGCTTAGACTTGAAACTGGAGCAAGGAATTTTAATTTAAGAAACTTTTCCATTTTGTTCAAATGCCTTAAAAGCAAAAGCTGTTTCTTTTTTCACCCACAGCAAACCTCAGATAGATAGGGAAGATAAAGGAAAGCTGATTTGTTTGACTGGAGCGAGACCCTAGAGCTAACTAAGCCTTGTGAAGTGTGTTATCACCTTTTTAAAATATTTTATTGTATACCTAGATTTACATCGTGGGCTATTACATGAAATTCTATTTGAATAGAGAACTAAAACATGCCTTGAAACCATTAGTGTCTGGAAGAAGAAATGAACTGTGTATAAGTTTATTCCAATTACAGATGAAAATACAAGAGTCAAACTGGAGCCTTCACAGTAGGAATATCACTCCTGTAACTTATCAGACTATAGGGCTGAGATGTGAATATGACTCGGTGCTAGTGCACTTGCTTAGCACATATAAAGCCCTAGATTCTAATCCAGGGCAAGAAGAAATAATAAATAAAAGAGGGAAAATAAGCCAGGAGTGGGCCCAAGCCTGTAATTTTAATTACTCAGGAGGCTTTCTGAGGATCAAGGTTCAAAGCCAGCCTGGGCACAATAGGACCTGAGACTCTTATCTTCAGTTAACCTTTAGAAAACAGGAAGTGGGTTTTGGTTCATGGGTAGGGTGCTAGCCTTGAGCTGAAGAGCTCAGGGGCAATGCCCAGTCCCAGAGGTGGGGTGGTTACCTTGAGCTGAAGAGCTCAGGACAGCACCCAGGCTGATTTCAAGCCCCATGACCCCCCCCCCCCAAAAAAGGAAAAGAAATCTAGGAAAGTAAAATATATAACAAAGGAAAAGCAAGGCAAGGTGAAGGTAAAGGCAAAGGGGAAAGGGAAAATAAAAGTGAACGGAACCAAGAGGGGAGAAGGGAACAAAAGGGGAAGGGGAGGGAAGAAAAAGAAGGGGAGCGATAGAAAGAAAAGGTGGATAGAAAGGGATAGGAAGGAAGAAAAAGAAAAGGAGGAGAAGAAAAGGGAAGTGAAGAGGAGGGAAGGGAGGGGAGGGGAAAGAAGGGAAGGGAGTGAACATTCTTAATTACTGGTCTAAACAGTTCTCTGGTGTTTACCAGAGAACATAAGGACAAGGAGAAAACTAAATTTCTGGGCATCACACACTTCCTAGAGAAGAAACATATCTTAGTGGAGTCACTGGTTCTTGATAGCACCGTCAGAGCGATGTTCATTGTTGTCCAATGATAGTCTCGAGAATGTATCATCCTGAGCCCTTGGGGTCTCCAATAAAGGACACAGGAAAGCACATATGAGTAGTAAAGGAAGTATACATTTATTGTCGTGAAAGTAAAGAGTAAAGTGGAATTGCATTCCGTGGAGTGGAGCAGACCCGAGAGAGCTCCAATACCTTAAAGAATGGTGCCTGGAACAATTGAACATTGTTTTGTGGGAGGGGCGGGGATTGGGTAGGGTAAATTCCATACAAATCCTTGGTGACTTAAAGTGGAAGTTTGTAATTACTTGGCAGGTTCTTAACTGTGCATCCCATTCTCATTATTATAGTGATGCTGATGATATTCAGTTAGTAAACACAAGGGCTCATAATTAGAGGTCTCAGAATGTTGATGTAAGTACAGACAAGCTCAGCATTGCACATGTACCAATAAGGCATTTTACTTTTCTGAGCAAGTGCCCTTGTTATGAAGCTGTGACACCTATTTGTCTATCTTAGAGTGGTCATGAGACAGGGATGAAGACAGATCTTGGTGGGTTGCTCCAGTAGAGGCAGATACCTAAACCTTGTTTTATCTACCTGTCTCCTTCATGACTGGGAGATTCTTTGCAAATGTCAACATTACCACTTTGTCAGCGACTACTAGTCCCAGCTGTTATTAAGGAGCCTTATGTTATTGAATCCTGTGTAGAAATGTGGTTATTTAACCCTCAGTACTTGTGGTGAAATGTTTAGCTCTATTTAACATATGCTGCTGTTGTGAAAGACACTCTGCATCCTTTAAAATGTAGATCTGCCGCTGAGTTCTTCGAAGGTGGTTAATTGATAGTGACTGAGATGGCAAGGCCCCCTGTAACTTCCAGTGAAACTTAGAGGAGGGCCAGGATTTTGCATAACAGAAATAACACAGACCTCAACTTTGGAGAATTGCAAGATTTTACCTGAAAGTGATTTAATCTCAGAAAGACACTGGGTTTTCCCCACTTGCAAAACTCATTTATTAAACATGCCAATATTTATTGAAGCTTCTGAGTCTGGAATCCAGATTGCAAAGCAAACAGATTATGATTGTTTGATTTTTATTGAGCTAACTTAGAGCTGTGAACAGTCCTGGAATGAATACATGGGACTTTCCCCCCATGCTCTCTAGGAACTTACATAGTAACACAGCCGTGTGCACTGTACAGTTACTTGTGTAACTCACAGCAGTAGAAGTGTATAATAAACACTGAGCCTTTTAGTAGACCAGCTTCATGACATTGGTTTCAAAATCAAAACACATATGATCAAATAGAAAAACAACAATGATTTTTTAATAAACAAAACTTCTTGAATTACAATGGCAGATAATTAAATGTTTTAGATCTTGAAATGTTCTTAATCAAGATAAGACTTGAATGAGGTCACCCAAGGGAGACTTGAATCTGAGTTCAGACATAAGAATGGCCTATAGACACATGAAGAAATGCTCTACATCTGTCCGTAAAAGAAATGCAAATCAAAACAACTATAAGATTCCACCTCACTCCAGTTAGAATGACCAGGAAATCTACTAACAACAGATGCTGGAGGACATGTGGCCAGGAGGGATCACTACTACACTGTTGTTGGGAGTGCAAACTCATTCAACCACTATGGAAAGCAGTGTGGCAGTTCCTCAAAAGACATAGACCTCCGCTATGACCCAGCAGTTCCACTACTTGGCATTTACCCAATCGTCCAGAAACAAGGACATACTAAATCCACTAGATAGCACAACGATGTTCATTGCAGCATTATTCACCATAGCAAAGATATGGAACCACCCTAGATGTCCCTCAGTTGATGAGTGGATCAACAAGATGTGGTATTTGTACACAATGGAATTCTATGCTGCTGTCAGAAAATCGACATCGACCCATTTGTTAGGAAATGGAAAGACTTAGAAAAAATCATATTAAGTGAAGTAAGCCAGCTCAAAGGAACATAGGCTCAATGGTTTCCCTCATTTGTCATAATCAGTAGAAACCTTGGGCTCTCCCAGCAGAGATTTACAATAGAACAAAACCTAGATACATAAGGCCATATAGAATGATGCTAAATGAAAGGACCTCCAGGATATAGAAACAAAAGCCATATAATGAGTGATTGTGTCCTTAATGTACTCTGTTATCTTTCATCTCTTTTGCTGTCCTTGGTTATCTCATATTATTACAGTATTTCACCTGGTTATCTGATATATTGTGTATAATGTATATATGTGTATTTGGTTATTTGAAGTCAGATAGGGAAGGGAGGAAAACAAAATGAGGGGCAGGAAAACAAAATGGGGACCAAGACATGAGAAAGAGTATCAATGTATGTGAAATAATGCATCTTCTATCTGGTGAATGTAATATAACCCTTCTATTAATTACGATAAAATAAATGAAAAAAATAAAATAAAATGAAACAATGGAATAAGCCTGTATTTCTTTTTGTTGGGCTGTTAACCACCTTTCTCTCTATACAAGTGGAATCAAACCCGAACTAATTGAGTAGTCTTTTAGTGTGATTCAATCATTATGACATAGAAGACATGATGGCTCCAGAATGACATTATTGCCATCCAAATCCTTGCAGCGATACTTCTAATGGATGGTACTTGTGAGGATGACATAGGGTGTTTCTGAGGATAAAGTAAAACAATCCAGGTAAAGCATACAGCATGTCAGTACCCTAGGCATGGTATTCCTTTACCTATCACACCCTCGTATAAACCACATCAGAAACTTAATTATCCTCAAATATCAAACACCTATTAAGAAATGGATGAGCTTTACCACTGACAGAGAGATAAATTCGAAGAGTAGCCCAAATTATACTTGACTCTGGTTGCTAAAGAATCCTTTGCCCAATCTTTATAAGCCTTCTTGACCCAGTGTTTTAAAGGATTTAACATTATGCATAGCGACCTGCTTAACTTTTCATTTGTTACTAATGATGAATATGAGGAATTTCCCCTTATTCTTCTGTTTGTTCTTTTGCCAAATCATGGCTGGGCTAGCACATTGTTTGTCATGTGGTAGTAGTTGGAAGCAGAATTCCTGGTGAGAAGCAAAGCATCTCATTCATATATATACATAAATATATGTATGTATATATATGAAGGATAACCATATATGTATGAATATATATATATGGTTATCCTTCATGCTGTTCTAAGAGCAGATTCTCTTTCTTCGTTTTTGTATTAGTACTGAGTATAGAACTCAGCCTGGGCACTGTCTACAAGGAAAGAAAATGGTAAAACTCAACAGACCAACAGACTTCTGTGGCGAGGAAAGCCTAGGAAGGGCAACTTCATCTCAGCTAGAGGGAAAATGCTCATCCCCACTTACAGCAAGGTTTTACGCTCTAAATAGTAGGCAGAAAGAGCAGCCTCAAGGAGGCAGTCGGAAGTGGGGTGAGATGGGGTGGGGTGGGTGAGCATTATTTCTTTAGCTAAGGTGTTTCCAGGTTTCAACAGTATCCGTATCCACCAAGCGTGTCAGCATCTGATGTCAGCATCAACATGGTCTCAGTCTGTCTTCTGAGACTGTGAAACATGTTTGTTCAGGGGAAAGGGGAGAGCAGAGAAGGGGATTCAATGGGGGCTGACAAGATCAGTGCTAAGATATGGTTAGCAGAGCAAAAGGTGAGTGCTTTCATTTAAGTCATTTTTCTATCCCTGTCCCTTAGCTTTTCCTCTCAAGGCTCTGGCTTGGCTACTCAAACCACAACTCTACTGTTGGTAATTACAGATAAGTCTCATAAACTTTCCTTCCTGAGCTACATTCAAGCAGAAATCCTTCAATCTTAACCTCCATAGTAGCTAGGAATACTGGTGTGAGCTACCGCCACTCTGCTTGTTGGCTTGTTTTTAAAATTCCTCTTAAACCAGGTGCTCTATATGCCCTAGAAGCAGGAACATAATCTGTTTCCACATCTAAAAAGATTCACATCATCTGGTCCACCGTCTCTCCTCCGATCTTGAGATTGCTTGGAATTGGATGTACCTGGCGTCTTCTGCTGTGCATGCACTCATTTTTCTGATTATACAGATAATCTAAATCTTTCAGGTTTCCCTCATATTCTTTCCATTTGGTGATGGTAGTGATAATACAATCACAAGAAGCCAGGTTGTCATTGTTAATCTTTCTTATAAACTGAATAAATGGATTAAATCATTGTCATATTCATTGTTTCTTTGAGGGGGGTGAATGGCGAAATGATTTCTGGTGCAAAAAAAAGTGTAGGAGTCAAGATCCAATAATTCATTTTCTTCTGTTTTTGACTGTGAGCTGTAAAACCGGATGAGCTTCCGCTAGTAGAGTTACAGACAGTCCTCAGCCTGCTGTAGTTCAACTTCCAATTGCACTTATGCAGGTGCTAAGGCAGTATACATACCATAGAAACCATGCTCTCATTCCTGAATTTTAATCTTTTTCCCTGTCCTTGGTTCATGGTAGGGTATCGGGCAGTATTGAGCAGAAGCATTGGGGAAGTGGCAGCTGCCAGTCCAGCTATCTGATCCCTAGAATCAAAAGCCCATATTCTGTAGTAGTCTAAGCTGCTGAATTGCACTGTTCAGGAAGGTAAGGTGTCTGAGAGTGGTTTGGATGTGGGGATATTTTTAATTCACCACGGATTTATTAGGGCTGAAGATCACTGGAAACTGGGAATCATCTTTATTAGGCAGGTATAAAGGAAAGAACGGTGGCAAATGCCTCTTCCCACACTTGCCGAAGCATGCAAGAGCTTAGCTCTTCTCTTACATATGGTAAGAGGCCAGCAGTATTGATTCAACAGCTTCCAGCTCCCTCTCCCCTCCTCCGCCACTTCTGTTTATGAGATCTTCTCAACTACACAATCTTAACCTGGGTGCTTCCAGATGCAACAAGTAAGAGCTTTTCCTGCTGAATTGACAGACTGCTTCTGTTCCCTTTAGGCCATCTTTTGGAAATCCCTTTCCAAATGTGTTTATGATGCTGATTAACAGTTTCTCCACCTCCCCTACCAGTGAGCTAGGGGATTAGCTGCTTTGTAATTGTATCTCACCTTTATAGTTGTATCTCCCAGAGTATCTGGAGTGGTTACTTGCCACATGAAACTGCCTTGCTTCACTCTGTCTTACATGAACAGAATCCTCACCAGCTCAGGGCTCTTTCACCCACATGGCTGGAAGGTTATCCTGGATGCAGAAGCATTCTTGACTGTAAGCAACAGAACTGGGAAAGTAAGGGAGAAAGGGCAAGGATTTAAGAAAAGCTGCAAGAACTTTTTGAACTTCAGACCTGAAAAAGAACCAACCAGTTTTTTTTTCCTGCTGCTGATTTCAGGTGCTCTATTTCTCTGATGCGTTCTTTTTTATGTGTACAGCCGAAGAATCTGCATTATTGATTTGTTATTTGACTGTATGCTAATTCCACTGGAGTAAGAGCTTAGCATAGTTTTTGATGCAAAAACAACTGTTGGATATAAATGGTAATGCCTGTTCCAGAGCTGCATCATCTCCTGAGTGCTGTGTAGGCCATGCACTCTGTGCAGCTTGTATTACTCAACAGAAAACAGTGGTTGCCCATAGCTTTTGTGGCTGTGATGCCAAGATTCATTGGGAAATAACAACTGGAAGATTAGAGTGGGTCATGGAAACACACTTCCTTTAAAAGACAATAGTGATTTCTTACTATAGGCTAGAGTGAGGGCAAGACTTATTTCAGTATTCACTCCTTTATTTCGGATGTGATCAGTATATCTGTGGGTGTGAGTAATCAGAGGTTGTACTGAGTTGAGAAGGAGAGTCAGTGTGTCATTTCAGTCCTGCCCCCCTGACTCAGTGAACTGTTTCAGCAGCTCTGTTGTCATTTCCCTTTGTTCACGAAGTCCCACTTCACAGGGCTTTCTTGTCCTGGAAGCATGTCCACATATTTGTGGGGCCATCAGGGAAGGTCTGTGTATGTTTATATTTAAGCATTGGTAAGTCACAGCTGCTTGAATTCCATCAGGAAATCTGGTATTGGAATTGAAGGGCAGTGGGCATGTTGCTACCTAGCAGAAACTCTGGAAGGTGAGCATTGTCTACGAGCATGTGGATTTAGAGCAGAAGAGAGGAATGTGCACATAAGCTGAGAGAAGTCAAAGACAGATGTTGACATAGAGGAATCTGGAATCCTGATCAAGTGGCCATTGTAACTCCGAGGCTTTCACTTCATGCCATGCTCACTTATGGATATGAAAATTCCCCTCTGTTCTCCTTATCTTGCTCAAACTAACTTAAGCCAATGCTCACTACCTTGAGTCCTTACTAATAAACACCTGATGTTTACTTATGGCACTCGAATGCAGATCAGGCAATGGATATAATCCAAATTGTGGCCCCAGGAAGGCACTGAAGGGCTATGTTTGTGGCTCTATCTAAAGGTTGGTAGATTCCCATTGCCTCTCCTTTCTATTGCATTGTGAGTTTATCTGAGTTCCTAAAAACTGATAGAATCACATATTAGAGTTAGTTCATTTTTTGTTACTTTGGAAAACAGAAGAACACATTTGTAATGAAGACAAGCTGTGAAAAATAAAACTAAAAGAACAGCAAAAAGGCTGAGTTTACTGTGGGACACAATAAGGACTGAAATATTAGAAAGAAGCCTGGAATGGATAATACCTAAACTGTTAAAAAAACGATAGCTCCATGATCTAAGGCTGAAGCTATATAGATTGGGTGCCATTTACATTTCAAAGTTCGTATTACAAGGTTCATCTTTCCTATCAACATCACCGAAACTTTCCAGAAAAGCCTGCTATTTTCAATAAAAACAGGAAATAAAGTCATTTTGAGGCAATTAGCCAAATGATGATACTCTATCTCTGTGGCCTAGCCATTGATTCAGGAAAATGGTTATGGACATGATCAATTGCTTTCAGATTGCTAATTCAATGAATATTGCAGGCCTTGGGTAAAAAAAAAGCTGCATTAAAAATGAAAAAATATGAGCCTGGCAGGGGTCAGAAAGGATCACTGGAAGTTACTTTCTGATGAAACCAAATGAGGCAGCTAAGCTATAATGGAACAGGCAACTGTTTACACATCATAGTTCTTATGACCTCCGGTTACTGCAAAGGATGTCTGTCTGTCTGTCTGTCTGTCTGTCTGTCTATTTAAACAGAAGATCTTCTGAGTTCTGCTGTAACTTATTCTGGATGAGCCAATCAGTGTTCCATCCTGGGGGTCAGTACCTTCCATGGAATCTGAACTGTTGCCTTTGAAAACAAGCCAATTTCTGGGAAAAGAACAGCTCAGGGATGTGATTAGCTGTTACAACTCTCAGTGTTTCTCTGAGGACAGTGATGAGAAAGAGATTCTAAGATACAGGTGGATGGCAGAAGATTCAGTCTCTCTTGTGTCCTCAACAGTTTGACACATGTCACTCATTATCCTGCCATGGCCTGTTCTATTTTTGTACCTGTGGTGTTGTCATTTTCATTAGTTCCTTGACATTCAATTTTTTCTTCTCTTCTATCATTACTCTTTCCAATTTCCTTTAAACAGTTTTCAAAACTAAAAGTCTTAGCAGTTCCATTGCCAGCATATTGTAAAATGGAAGTCTACTTTGAATACAGTGGTTTGTGCTAATTCAACAAAGTTTTGGTCTTGTTCAAAATTAAGTGTGTCTCCAGTCTTATTCAACCTCTGATTTTAATTCATCCTCTTTGTTCAGATAGCAAGGGTAGGAGTTCAGATTGGAATGTGGATAACAGTGTGAGAATTTTTGGACTGCATAATTTTATATAGTTCATTTAATCAGTAACACTTGTTTGACTTTAAGTAGGATGTTTAAAATGATTTTTCATATCATGTAGGGAGATGAATACAAACTCTAATTTATGGTACAAACATAAGCCTAAGTATTATGTGACAAATGTTGAATATTACTTCCAGTTCTTTACGTGTTCTCAGTAGTTGAGTTATCTCTTGTGTCTTTGTGGTAATAATGGTGTTGGGGTTTGAACTCAGGTCTCATGACTGCTAGGCAATCATTCTCCCACTTGAATCATATCCTCACTTATTTTCCTTTTAAGCTGGAGTTTTGACTGTTTGTCTCAACTGTCTCCCATGCTGGCATTGAGTTGAAATCCTCCTGAGTACCTGGAATGAGCACCACTATGCTGGGCAATTACATTTAATAATGCTGTTTTTCTTCTTCTCTGAGCTTGCCTAAAAGTTCACTATTGCTTGTGGGGAGTGGTACTTGATCAACAACAACAAAAAACTTGTGCTTATGATGAAAAGAAACAGTAGAGCTCATGATACTTTAGATTTTTGTCCAGTGGCAAGATAATTAATATCTTTAAAAATGTTGTATGATATGCTATTCTCTGGATCTCCCCGACCCTCTAAAATTTCTTACAGGCATCTTATGTTCTACACACTGCCTTCCAGTTGCACCTGCATTCCATTCTTGAATGCAAGGATGTACCTTCTACATCAGAACTGCCATCCAAGCTTTCCTTCTGCCTAGAATGCAGCCTTTGCTTTCAACTCTAATAAGTCCCTCATAAAACAATAGAGGTGGCTGTTACCCAGAACTTGATGAGTCTGATATAGAAGCACAATGACTTTTATGAATATATGTAACTGTGTATGCACATGTAGTTGGATAATAATATTTTACTCTTCCTTGGTTGTACTATCTGGAAAAGTAGTGACTGAACTTTATCTCCTCTTCTATCCATACTACTTATTTCTGACCTATCACAAGGAAAAATTTCAATACATATTTGCTGAGATTTAGGCATTACATTGAAAAGCACTGGCCTTCTTTTGGAGTTTGGCTAGGAATAGCTGGGATAATATTCGGCAAGAGTTGGATGCATACTCTGAGTACCAAGAGTGTACAGGGGAGAGATTGGGAGCTACCTACTTAGTAGTCAGTTGGGCCTGTCCTGACCAAAGTGCTCACAAATTTCTAAGTCAAGTCCTTTCCTACTGAAAAGAAGTACTGATCATAATGTAAACAACCTTATTATTGGCTTTCAGTTTTCCAAAAGGATTTCAAATTGGCAATGAGTGAACCAGCCCTCTCTTATCCAGCAATTCCACTACTTGGCATTTACCCAACCATCCAAAAACTAGAGCATACTAAATCCACTAGCACAACAATGTTCATTGCAGCACTATTCACCATAGCAAAGATATGGAACCAACCTAGATGCCCCTCAGTTGATGAGTGGATCAACAAGATGTGCTATTTGTACACAATGGAATTCTATGCTGCTGTCAGAAAAAATGACATCGACCCATTTGTTAGGAAATGGAAAGACTTAGAAAAAATCATATTAAGTGAAGTAAGCCAGACTCAAAGGAACTTAGGTTCAATGGTTTCCCTCATTTGTCATAATCTGTAGAAACCTTGGCCTCTACTAGCAGAGATTTGCAATAGAGCAAAACCTTGATACATAAGGTCATATAGTATGAAGCTAATTGAAAAGACCTCCAGGATATTGAAACAAAAGCCATATAATGAATGATTGTTGTCCTTAATGTACTATGTTATCTCTCATCTCTTTTGCTGTCCCTTGGTTATCTCATATTGTTACAGTATCTCACTTTGTTATCTGATATATTGAATTTATTTGTATTTGGTTATTTGAAATTGGATAGGGAAGGGGGGAAAACAAGATCAGGGGTGGGGGTGGAGGGGAGGGTAATGGGTACCAAGACATGTGAAAGGGTATCAATGTATGTGAATTAATGCACCTTCTATCTGGCAAATATCATGTAACCCTTTTATTAATTACAATAAAAAATATTAAAAAAGAACAAATAAAAAGTCCAGTTTCCCTTATGGGATTTGTTTCAGTGGGCTATAACTGTTGATTAAAATCATATGAGAATATATAGCACATGTGTTTGCATTCTCTGGGCTGAATAGGTTTGCCATTAGAGCAAAGTGAAGACAATCATTAGCTGTCGTTGGGCTTAGCATCGTACATGGGGTCAACCCCTTGACTTGACAGGAGCTAAGAATGTTCATTCACTCGATTCCTAAAGCATCTAGCAGGAGAACCTGCAGAGGATCTCCAGCTCATCTGATTCATTTTCACTACAAGCAAGTAGAAGATAAGAGAGGTTAAATGACTGGCAAGGGTGTTGCATCTGCTTTCTTGACTTAGAAGTAAACATATGAGAGAGACACATTGAGAGGAGGGAGAATTTCTTGGAACTGGGAACCTCAGGTTACATCAAGAGACGTAGCTCCCAGTACAAGTATTTTTCTTCATGGCAGAGTTGGCCAGTTGATTTCTAAGTCAGTGTTTGGTTTAGTCATGTAGATGCTTCTGCAGATGAGGATTGAGACCAATAGCCAACCACTTACAAACTTTGCTGGCAACTCTTAAGGAAAGCCAGTAGTAAATAGTGTTACTTTTACTTAGTGAACACCAACTAAGTCCTAAACAGAGGGTTCAAACCCTTAAATGCTGTGTTTACTTAATGTGTATAGCCACAGTTTCTGTTGAATGTTGTCTAGATTACTAGTATGCTTTTAAAAATAATGAAACTGAGACTATACAGTGAAGAATCAATGCACAGGTGAGTCTAACCCATGTGTGCCTGAAGAGAAAGCTCTTCCTCTTCCCCGTCTGCTATTTTACATGAGGAAGAGGGGAAATTCAACACTGGAGAACAATCATTGAGAAACTAGGGAGTGCTTCTTTCTGATATGTGTTAGTATAAATCCTCTATCAGGCATCTGTGCATGTGAGTTCTTTCCCCAGATGAAGACAGAGCAAACCCTAATCATCCAGGAAGGAGTCAGTGTTTCTCAAAAGCCTCTCCTTCCCATCAAATAGTTAATTGCTTCATGGTTGAAGGTTAAAATAAAAAAAAAAACAACAGAAAAGCAAATTCACTTTCACCTTCTTTCTTGGCAGAACAATCATGATTAAGTCCACCAAACTTGAGATAGTTATCCTTGTGTTCTTGATCAGACATTTTAAGAATAGCATTTGCAAAAATGAACAGATGGAGGACTCAAGATATAAATGAAAAAGTCTCTTTTCTGCCCATCTAAATGTTGACATTCTCTCCTGGGGTGACAGACAGGACAAGGAATGACTGTGATGCAGTGATGAAGCCAAGGTGACAGAAATCCAGTGTCCATAGAGCCAGAGGCATGATTGGGGTCTTGGGTAATTCTGCATACAAGACCCTGCCAGAGTAGTTGAGAACTGGGACCTTCCCCTGCAGCATCTACTGATTGAAATGTCTGCAGTGCCCTTTCTGATCCTGCTCATAAATCAGACTTGATCCACCATGCGGCTTTCTGTGCCTGTCCTTGAGAAAAGTGTCATACAGCTGCTCGGGGATGAGGGTAATGGTTTATGGCTTCAGCACCTGAAGTCCTATCACATAGCTTGTTCCCTGGAGATGGTGATCATACAGAGCGAATATTGCTTAGCTGGTGATAATGTCACACTGCCACTCTGAGTTACATGGATTGTCTGGTTCCCACTGTGAAAACAAACAAACAAAAACCTCTAAGTTGATTAATCCTGATACCATGTAAATAGAGCTCATGTCCAGGGGATGGTAAATTAGAAAATGGATTTTCAGATGGGGACATTACTGAGAAATGGATGGGGAGCAGCCATCACCTCCCTCATCCTTCCATCAGCTCCTGACAGCATCATTACCCAGGTGAGAGGAGGAACATCACTCTCCAGGATCCTGGAAGGCTTCCAGAACTTCCTCCCCACATACCTTTTCCCACAGCTATTTAAACAGGGAATATTTACTCACAACGTGCCACCAAGTCTCCTTTTGTTTGCTGTGCTTTCAAAAAGGAATGACAGGACCACATCTCTATAAGAAAATTTCATCGTTCAAGTATGCTATAAATTAGGTAAATTGTAACATGATTATTCATATTGTGAAGGGAATCATGAGTGTTCCTTGAAGAAATGCTCTCATATTCAATTTACAAAAATGAAATAGTGTATACAAACTAGATTTCAAGTTATCTGACACTCAGCTCTAATAGTTTCATAGGCAGAGACATACAAATCAATCTGTATCAATTTTCAGGCAAGTTTGGGGACTTTCCCAACAATGTGAAAGGGGGCACTTAGATGTCACATCCCAAGTGGCCTTCCCTCTGTAAGCCTCCTTGCTCCCCATTTCTCACATGCTCTCTTCTTTTCTTCTCCTTTTAACTTCCTTCTCCCTTCTGCTGCCTCTCTCCATTCTTCTCCTTTCCATTTCATTTCCTCTCTCCTGTCCCCTTCAGTCCCTTCCTGTCTCCTTTAGCAATCCACTCTGAGGGGTTTTTTTTATGCTTTCCTCTCCTCTCCCCTTCTCAGTGATCTTTCCTCATTGGGAAAACACAAAATTCATAAACTCTTTCACTCCCAGCTTCTGTTACACACTTAATGTATTACTCTTTCCAATGAACTTACTGTTTTACTCACATGACAAATTCTGGCGAATGATTTTTTTTTGGTCCATATTGTTGCATGCGAACTTTCAGAAAATTTCAGTGTACTAAGGAAGTTGAAGTCAAATTTATTTCATGTTCTGTGGATACTTGTAGCCATTTCTTCCTCATCAGGGTCCTGTGAACTGGGTGTGTGTGGGGGGGACTGGGGGGATTCTATTTCTGTATGAGATGGTAAAATTTTTTGTTGACAACCATGGGATCCTGGATGGGAGAGAGAAGATATTTTGCAGGAAGGCCGTTGCAGTTCTCCAGTCTGACATTCGGGTGACCTTCTTCTGCCATGCCAGGGCTTATCTCTTCTTGCCAGGATTACTTCAGCAATCCCTTCACTGGTCCTCCCACTTGTGACTCTCCATCTTGCTCACTGCAGTTGTCATATCCACCTTCCCAAAAGGTTGTTTTATCCATCAAAAAGAATCGAGTGAATTTTTACTGCCTGTGGAGATAAAGTGAAGCCTCTCAGTCTGACATCTAGGGTCTTTTACAAAACTAATATCATCTGAATTTATCTTCCAAAATGGTTACAATTTTTAGTTTCCCCTTGAAATACCCTTGAGACCCAGAACTGACCATATTGTTATGCTCCCTAATCAATTGACTATATTTCCATCTGTGTTCAATGTATCTGGTTTTCTTCATTATGTTTATATCTAAATGTCCTGTCATAAGCTTTAATACCATTACATTCTCTTTTACCTAACACCCCTCCCCCCAAAAAGATCTTCTTACAATGTATTTCAACATTATACTTTTAATTTCAGTCATGTGATTCAAAATTTGACTGTCTTAATGGCATGTGGAGTTAGAAGTCTTACAGGGGTGGATGTTTGATCGGTCGATATATCCAAATGGTTTTGTGGCTTTGATCCCTCTTTTACACAGAATTTTGCCTTGCTGTTCTTGTTCTGTGTCTAAGGTGTAACTTTTAGTGAGAATTTCTAGTGCCCGATGTTAAAGCCTAATTAGTAGATGGCGAGTAGGCCCTACATTCAAGAATGTGCACATATGGTATGCATTTAAACTGTTGAAATAATGCTGCAGTTAGTGACAATTACCTGCTTCCCATTGAATGCAGAGCTCACCACGAATGCCAACCAGGTTGATCAACTTTTTAGAATGTGTATCGCATCATCATTCATATTCAGACCTCCTATCCTAGAGCCCAAACCCTTCATTATTAAGATCTCTTGCTACTGAAAAATGTATTGAGTGTACTGTCCTGAAAAGGAGGGTGACAGTTTAGGATCTGTAAGCTTCTAGGTCCCTAATCTGTGCATCTGCACCCTGGAGGTCAGATCTAGAAATCTGCATTTCAAAAAGTTATGCAAATAGATATTAGAACTCTTGTGAGCCATCATTAGCTTGTGGTTGTAACTGATGGATTCATTTTATTTAAAGAAAAATCTTAGTCATCCAGTGGCCAAGTTAAGTTGGGTTTGAACTATTTAATGACTATAATCTAACACTGGCTATTCGAGACAAATTAAGTCATTTACATGTTTTCTGTCACCTGTGTTCACTGTTGTTTCTCTGGACATAGGAAGTGTGTTTGTTACTATAGATGATCTGTGATTGTTAACTACTCGAGAAAAAGGAGGCTCTCTTTCTCATTTCTGCAATCCTTGTACCTGAACTCTTTGACTGCAAAGTCTGTCTTTAGCAACTCAAGTGCCTAGAACTTATTTCAGGCCTAAAAAGTAAGGAGGTACAGTGATGGTGGATTTCAGGTTCATTACAGAACAGTCACTGGATAATTCCAATAACTATTATAAATCTCAGTGAATCATTGATACAGAATGTGGAGTGACATATGCCATCACTAGTGCTGTTCTAATAACACAAGCTAATTCATCATGATTCTACCAGACCTCTCAAGTGAAGAAGAGAGTAGCACAAATAGAAAGAAGTGCAGAGACTGAATTGAAAACAAAGGAAACATGGAGAACCATTTGCTTTTGGGTTCAGAAATATTCATAAACTTTTCTTTCATCTTCTCTAATTGTCATCTTTGAAAAATTGAGAAATAACATTAAATTCCATCCAACTTTTCTTGATAGAAGGAAAACGTAAATGCTAATTGCACAATACAATATAACAGAACCATTTCTACAAGTCAGGGTTGGCAGAGCTGCTCTGTTTCTATGTTCATAAAAATGTCATTCATTAAATCATGTTCTCTTATGAAAACTCTTCACACAAAATATTTATAAAAATAATTTACCCAATTGCATAAAATGGAGCATGAACTTTGCTTAATACAATGCCAGACGTTCCTTAAGATGATACCTTAAGAAGCCATGCAAATAATTTGACCAGGTTAATAAAAGAGTTAGGTGAAGGCTGGGAATGTGTCCTAGTGATAGAGTGCTTGCCTAACATGCATGAAGCCCCAGGTTCAATTCCTCAGTATCACACAGATAAAGCCAGAAGTGGCACTGTAGCTCAAGTGGTAGAGTACTAACTTTCAAAAAGCCCAAGGTCAGGGCACAGGCCCTGAGTTCAAGCCCCAGGACTGGCAAAAGTACAAAAAAGTTGGCTGAAACTTTACTTCTGAACATTTTAACTCTTAGATAAGATGCTTGACTGATTATCTATCACAGGTTTGATGTGGTAAAATTAGGTGTCAATTCAGTCTATTCGACTCTAACACCTTTGCTCTCAAACAATTTTTAGAGTATGAAGTTCACAAAGATAAATAAAATCTCTTAAACTGGACAGCTTTGGTAGGTAGTAGTTGGGGTAAATCTGCTTTTTCTTAAAATCATAAAGAGATTTCTGTCTTCTGGGAGTGCATCTATACCAAGTTTTGCAAGGCAGAGCTCTTTGGTTCATTGTATATATTAGTATACACACATTGTACACATCTGTGCTCATGCATACCATTACATCTGACCTTCTGTTTCATTCAAGTGCTAATAACTCTAGGCATGCCTCTGTTTTCTGCTTTCACTTTCTTTAATTGTGGTTACTATTCTATATTCTATGGAACATGTCTGTCATTAGATAGTAATATCACAAAAAAGCAATATTTCCCAATCTCTTTTTAATAGCCAAAGAAAACTTGTGCACTTTATAAATGGATAATATAGTAGGTGTGTTGAGAGACAGCTATATTGAAAATGATGGAGTCAGTTGAGAATTTACTTTTACAGTTGTTTTTAAATACAAAAACTTGTGTTTGGATAGTCTGGGAATTTCTTTGTAGAGATATCCAGTCCCAAATTCCTTAAAATAGTATTTTCTAACTCAGTAACCTAACCAAACTTATGAAATGTTTCCAAAATCCATTAGTAAGGTATAGGGTTTTTTATGTTAGTTTTACTGCTATAGATGGCTTTCAAGATGCTAGAAAGTGTTTTAATACTGAACTCTATTCCTGACCTCAGGAAATTCTGTTTCTTGATGTGAAAGAAAAGGTGTGACGGGAAGAGAAACATCATTTACTATTTCAGTGCCTTTCCCCTAACACTATGAAGGTTTAGGTTCAAAATATGAATCCTGAAATAATATTTCCTTACAGTACCTTTTAAGAAACACTGGTTTTATCAGGGTTAATTGGTTATGTTAACTGAATACATTCAGAAAAGTTACTTTAAACAGGCTTCCTCCTTAAAGAACTGTCCATAAGTCTGGAACATGTTAAGGTCCATAGAGAAAGAAATTAACTGATCTAAATGCATGGACTCCAGACATTCTCTCTTCCTCCTTTTACAAATATCACAAAATCCCCCACGATATTCCAGAGAATATTTTCAGGTATGAGTTCTGAGCAAATTTCTAATGTCCAAGCCAATTTGAAACTGTTCCATATTGTGCATTTACGACACAGAAGCTATTTTCCTAAGCCCATTAGTGAAGTCCTGCGATTAGAGCTGTGCCTTTAGTTAGCATAAAATAAAATGTCATTTATTCTGTTCACATCTGATATTTCTCATTTTTGTCTGGGCAAAGTGACTTGGATAACTTAAAGTAAAAGCACTCATTCCAAACTGACTTTAACTTAGCCGTCATCACGGTAGGGGACATGAGTTAACTCTAGGGAAGAGGAACAGAATGGTCTTGGAGCATTGAAGTACAGGTCAGTGTCCTCAATGGTGTGATTATTTGGATTTTATGTAGTTTACTGATTGTCCGTTTCTTGGAACCCTAGAGTTCTCAATCTGCACCTCTTATTTTGGTATCTACTCTCTTGCCTACACAGCATGACATGCTTTAGTGGCCTGTGTAAGTAGATGATTTCCAGAAGGGCAAAGATAGTCTTGTTCCACCAGACACTGAGCAATGCGCCACACACAGTGTACATCTGATACCTGCTGTTAGATGAAAAGGCACAGCCCATCAGCTTTTGCCTTTGGCATTTGCACAGTTTCAGCAATACATTTGGTTGAATAGTACTTTCTCTGCTTGGACTATTAAGGGATGCCTTTCCACAGAATAGTCTGTGGATATTGAATTGTATGGCAAAGGAAAGAAATAGCAGAGTAGATAGGACCTCCCTCTCTGTGACTCTCTCTGTGTGTGTCTCTTTCTCCCTCTCTCCCTCTCTCTCTTTCTTCCTTTCTTCTCCCCTTCCTATCCTCCCAATCCATCCTGAACTGAAAATTCTGTCTAAATCTCTGCAATCTGATTGCCTTCCCTGATTTAGAGAGTTTTAATCTTAGAAGTGATCCCAAACTCAGATTACTGTTATACCCATTAGGACAATAAAAGTCAGTGCTTGGAAGAATGGTAATTTAAAGAACAAATGGCCTATGGAAAAAGGAGCAACTACTAACCAACTCCATTTCATTGCATCATTACCAACAGGAATTTGAGCCAAATATTGAATAATCTTTAAGAATAAAAAATAAATAATCTGAAAATCAGTATGTATAATAACAATCATCCAGGCCATATATACTATCTCTACTCTAGATCTATAGTCCACATCTACAATTTACCCACTAGGCTGAATCATATTGTATGAAGCTTCAGAGTTTTCAAATAGTTCACAGTTGTTCTCTGATATGGAGTTTGCAGTTACCCTGTGAGGTGGGCTACAGTTCTCTTTCCTGCTGCCACATCTACCCCAGAAGATCAATTAGTAAATGTGTAGAATCTGTATATATTTAATATATAAATATATATAAATATATTATATATATACACACATATATGTATATATATATATACATATACATGTGGTGATAAGGAAGTGCTCAGAAACTAACAGCCAGAGAAGCAGAATCCTATGTTTGATGCTGAGGTATAATGAAAGGTGGACTATCATGCGGACATATGAGTAGGTGACAGTCAGAAATAGTCTCAAAGTGATAAGCTGAGGAAGTGGTACTTGGCGAAACCTATTTCCTCAGATTCTTCCTGTGTCCCTGTGCTTCAGAGACTAGGATGTGCATGTTCTCTGGACCTGTGCTGGCATGTTGCACCTGAGGGACTTATGATTTACCTTATGGAAAATCCAGAAAATTCCTGGATGAATTTTCTAGAATGACAGATTCAGAGGTCAGAAACGGAATAGCTGCTGCTATTCTTTCCTTTTTGGGTCATCTTATTTGAGAGGGCCTGCTTAGTCCTTCCTCATCAAAGCCGAATACTCAGTCTGACTTTATTCCAGTAGATGTTTTTCACATAATTTTATTGTAAATTAATAGAAGGGTTACATTATATTCACCAGGTAGAAGGTGCATTACTTCACATAGCTTGATACCCTTTCTCATGTCTTGGTCCCCATTTCCCTCCTCCCATCCCTGCCCCTCATCTTGTTTTCTCCTTTCCCTATCCTACTTCAAATAACCAAATACGCATATATGCAATATATCAGATAACAAGGTGAAATACTGTAACAATATGAGATAACCAAGGACAGCAAAAGAGATGAGAGATAACATAGTGCATTAAGGACAACAATCACTCATTATATGGCTTTTGTTTCTATATCCTGGAGGTCCTTTCATTTAGCATCATTCTATATGGCCTTATGTATCTAGGTTTTGTTCTATTGTAAATCTCTGCTAGGAGACCCCAAGGTTTCTACTGATTATGACAAATGAAGGAAACCATTGAGCCTAAGTTCCTTTGAGTCTGGCTTACTTCACACAGCAAAGGCAGTACTCAGAGGAAAATTTATAGCTCTGAGTGCCTACATTAACAAATTGGAAAAATCACAAACCAACAATGTATTATTTTTTATTGTAATTAGTAAAAGGGTTACATGATATTTGCCAGATAGAAGGTGCATTAATTCACATACATTAATACCCTTTCACATGTCTTGGTACCCATTACCCTCCCCCCCACACCCCCCACCCGTCTTGGTTTTCCCCCCTTCCCTATCAAATTTCAAATAACCAAATACAAATAAATTCAATATATCAGATAACAAAGTGAGATACTGTAACAATATGAGATAACCAAGGGACAGCAAAGGAGATGAGAGACAACATAGTACATTAAGGACAACAATCATTCGTTACATGGCTTTTGTTTCAATATCCTGGAGGTCCTTTCAATTAGCTTCATACTATATGGCCTTATGTATCAAGGTTTTGCTCTATTGCAAATCTTTGCTAGTAGTGCCCAAGGTTTCTACTGATTACAACAAATGAGGGAAACCATTGAGCCTAAGTTCCTTTGAGTCTGGCTTACTTCACTTAATATGATTTTTTTCTAAGTCTTTCCATTTCCTAAAAAATGGGGCGATGTCATTCTTTCTGACAGCAGCATAGAATTCCATTGTGTACAAATACCACAACTTGTTGATCCACTCATCAACTGTGGGACATCAAGGTTGGTTCCATATCTTTGCTATGGTGAATAGTGCTGCAATGAACATTGTTGTGCTAGTGAATTTAGTATGTCCTTGTTTCTGGATGGTTGGGTAAATGCCAAGTAGTGGAATTGCTGGGTCATAGGGGAGTTCTATGTTTAGCCTTTTGAGGCACTGCCACACTGCTTTCCATATGGTTGAACGAACAAACCAACAATTTAATGTCGTACCTTAAGCTCTTGGGAAAAGAGCAACAAACCAAGCCTAATCCCAGTAGAAGGAAGCAAATTATTAAAATGAAAGCAGAATTAAACGAATAAGATTTATTTTTTCCTGCTTTTTTTTCTTTATGAAAATGCAATTACATGCTTAGTATTATGTTGTGTATGTTTCTTTGCTCAAAATTCTGATTTGGAGATTCATGCATGATGCTCTCCTGTGACAATAATAAGCTCATTTCATGGCATGATAGCTTTCTTCTGTATAAATATTCCACAGTCAATTTATCGGGTTTACAATGGACACGTGAATGGCTTTTGCCTTTTGGTTGAGACAAGTAATCTCCTTGAGACATTCTTATGCAGGTCTTGAAGTGCCCAAATATATACATGTTTTGGGTGAATTACCTAAAATTAGAATTTATGGTTTATAAATATAGGTCACTCTTAATAGATTCTGCTGTGTTTTCCAAAAATTTAAACCTAGTCCCAGTCCCAACCACAGGGTGAGACTCTTCCAGGGCCTCCAAAACATCAAAACATCACTAACTCTATATTTCCATGTCTTTCCATTCTTGTCTGTTCTAGTGATTAAGAACATGTCTATCCTGAAGGCTTTAATTTGCACTTCCCTAAAAGATGATGAAAATAAGACAAATTAAGTGATTGCTAATCATTTAGCTTTCATTGTCTAGGTGTTTCTTCTTTTTCAAATTCATTTTTTGATTTATGTATTACTATTATAAAGTTGATCTACATAGAGGTTACAGTTGCATAAGTCACAGAAAGAGTACATTTCTTTTTGAACAGTGCCACCCCTTTCCCTTACCTTTCCCAGTTCTTCCTTCCTGCTTACACCCACAAGTTGTGCAGTTCATTTTCATCATGGGGTACAGAGAGTATTGTTGCTGCATTTGTTCACTTTCTGTCCCTCCATTTCTGTGACCCCTCCCCCTTACCTATCCATTGGCAGGAAACAAGACAGAAGGAAATGAAACAAAAACAGCTTGTTGATGTATGTATGCATGCATGCCTTTTCTCTCTACTTTCTCTGTTCAGCTATCATTTCTTTAACTTGAATGCTTCTTTATGTCTCCCAGATTTGAATCCTTATCAACTGTATGTATTGTGAATACCAAATACTGTCTCTCAACTGCTACTTTCTCTTTTCAGTCTGTTACTGATCGATTTTGACAAGTAGAAGATTTTCATTGCATAATAGTCAATGTGCTATCCTTTGCCATTAAGGTCAGTGCTTAAGTGCCCTGTTTAAGAAATCCTGTCTCCATCAAGGTCACAATGGCTTTCCGTTACATTGTCTTCTACAAATTTATTCTCCCTGTTTCCTCTCACATTTGACCCTATGCTTGCACAATGCATTGATTTTTTTGTGGAGAGTTCAAGTCCAGGGCCAAGATTCATTGTTTTTCTACTTGAATATCTCTAGTTGACCCAGAAAAGCCACTTCAGGGCCACCTTTGCTATAAATATAAATGTAACATAAATCACAAATCTCCATCTGGTGAGCATGCTCTGGGATCCTCTGTTATGTGATGCTGGTCTGTTTGCCTGTCTGTTCACACTGTCATAATTATCATAGATTTGTGCGATAAAATCTTTGTATTTGGGGATGTAAATCCTTCAAATGTTTCCTATGCATTTTATTTAGAACTCCCTTGATCAGTTGCTTTCTAGATTAATGTATACTTTAACTGATATCAATCCATTTTCGACTTCAGTATTTTGTATTCCACAGTGATTTCTTTGGGTTGAAATTGTAAGTCAGTAGTGCTATTCTTGGTAGACATTGCATGTGTGAGACTCAGTGTTTGACTCTTAGCACCAGAAAATATAAAATACAATGAATAAAAAATGTAAAGAGAATGTTACAAATTTCCTACTTTCAGTTAGAAACCATGGAAATGGAACTTTTTTTCCCCTGTTCACGTTAATGTTCTCAAGCTGATACCTGGGAGCGGTCTCTGAGAAAGCACCCTCTGTAAACCACATTGTGTAATGCCTGCTGTATCCATCCAGAGAGCCAGGAAAATACATAGGTATCAGTACTTTAACTGTTTGGATACTACTCTCAAATTCAGTATCTTGATTAAAAAAAAACACAACTTTGGTGGTTCTTGGGTTTCGGCTCAGAGTTGTGCATTTGTTAAGCAGATGATCTGTCGGTTTACACCAATGACTCTGTCCTTTTGCTTTGGTTGTTTTTCAAATAACTTTCAGACATCACTGTACTGCAGTCTTCTTACTTAAATCTTCCACATAGCTGAGATAAAATACCCACTCCAATGTGATAAGCTTCCAAATCAGTGTTTTGACTCCAGGAAAACTGCCTTACTCCAGGATCAACAACCTGTATGTCTCCTTGACCTGCTGTTTCAGCTAAGCCCTGGACAAATGTATGAACATGTCATAAGTATTCCCCTTATACAACTACTAAAAACACAATGAAAAGTATAATAAAAAAACAATAAAATAATGGTTTTCAAACTTGGATATGTATCAAAATCTTTTGGAGGGCTTCTCTAAATCCAAATTCTATACACTCAATTTTTTATTTTGACATTAAGCAAGATAATTTGCATTTCTAATAAGTTCTGTAGTTTGCAGCTATTACTGTATCCCTGGGTCCCTCTTTCAGTACCAGTGCTATGAGATAAATGAAAAAAAAAGATGGGGATTGCAACCTCAGTACCCTCTGATGTATAACCAAGGAACATTCTTCTGTCCCTCTCTTTGTCACAGGAACATTTGCATGTGTGGATATTTTGAAGCATGCCAACAGCTCTGTACAGCCACAGAAGGTTGATGTTCCGTAGCTCTAAGTAAAGGTAGAGATCAGGGAGGATATGTTCCCTAGCCCTTCCTGCTTTCTGCCTTAAGGTTTCCTCTTTCTCTGTCTTATTTATTTTTTAACCTACCTTCAAAAATAACCAGGCAGGTGGATCTTTGTGGAAATTTAGACATTCCAAATGAGCAGGAGTAGAGTCAGAAGTCACCTGGCCGACCCATTTTTATGGCCCTTTTAGCCCTGATAACTTGTCAGAAACAAATACCTTCAACAATCTGGACCTACATCTTTGTGGCATGAAGGAGGTCAGGCTGGCTGGCAGGAGGAGATCTGGAGGGAATTTATAGTGTCATTGCACAGTCGATGTTTTATTTAATTCTGTCTTTAACCACTGGCCAAAGGTAGCCGGGAAGCTGAGGTGATTCTGCATGCTAATAAATATCCCTAAAGAACTCTTAAGGTTTCACCTAAGCTTAATTACAATGTGTAAATATGAAGACAGCCCCATTATTGATGTTAATCCGACTGCTAATGCAGGAAGGGAGAAAATAACAATGAAATAAAATATGGTTGGGGAATGGCCTCTTATTAGCCTAGCCAAAGTAAAAGTGAGTCTCCTGCTGGCTCCCTGTGAGCCCCGCATTACCTCAGATCTAATTACCTTGTGATTGGTGCCAGGTTCCATCTCAGCTCTCTGTGGAGTTCTTGGTATGGTTTGCAACCTTTTCATGCCATTTACTTTAACTTCTAAAAGGCCTTTTGTTGAATTTCAAGGAGGCCTGGGGTCCGGGTTAAGTGGGACCTCGGTTATCCAACATTTGCTATCGATTGGATGTCTTTCCTTTCCTCTTCCAAATGCATTGAGGGTAGCCATACTTACATACTTTGAAAAGACCTACCTAGAAGATAGGAGGCACGGCATACACTTCTGCTTGTTCATGCATTTATATCATTTCTTTTGTTCTCATGTACCAGATACGCAGTGTAACCCTCAGGGACATGGAACTGAAATATCTGTTTCTTCTCACTGCAAAGCAGCTCAGTCATGAGAGGAAATTGGTCATCTAGTCAGATACTGCCCAGTGACATGAAGGAATCATAGGGAGGGAGGACGATAAAGGGTTCACTCAACCTGGAAAGGATGGAGATTAGTAGTCTTAAAGGAACTTGCAATGCAACGTGTATATTTAGGAGGAATTGGAGAAATGGAGAATGTTAGTGAAGGCATTGTAGGGGAAATTCTTAGCAACTTGAGAAAACTTGGCAAGAGCACTAGCAAAATGTTATTCATAAAAAGAACAGAGAAGGAGAGGGTAAGTTGCAAGGCAGCCATAGGGAAGTTAAAGTATTAAGAAATGTTATACGACCAAGACATGTGGAAGGGTATCAATGTATGTGAATTAATGCACCTTCTATCTGGCAAATATCATGTTACCCTTTTATTAAATACAATAAAAAAATAATATGAAAAAAAAGAAATGGTATACGACAGCGACCCCTGTGAGTTATGTCATTCTCCTAGTTTTCCTTGTGATTTATCAATGGTGGACAAAGATGAACAGAGACAAATGGTCTGGGTTCAAATTCTTACCCTACCAAAAACTAGGAATATTTTTTTTCCTGTGCAGTTTGCTGAATTTCTTGGCTAGTATTTTGAGAAGGATGGATTGTTTCTTTTTCAGCAGCATTAGTGTTGGTACACAAAAGGACACTACTGGTTTCAGCATTCTGGCTTTGTACATTGGTGCTTCATTGTAAGGATTTATCAAACAAGAGTTTTCCAGTAGAATCTTTGGGATAGGGTCAACTGTGATGGTTAATCTTTCTAGATAACCTGATTGGATTGGGAATGACCAGGCAATTAATAAAGGAGGCCTCCAATGGTGTTTGGGAGGACACTTTCAGACACAGCTAGGTCCTGAGGCTCTGATATAACCAAGAGTTCCCTGCATGGAGTTAGGCTGCAATGGTCTTCTTGGGAGCTGGTGAGAGGCAGAAGATGCATTTTCACTGGAGAAGTATGACCTTAGAGCCTACACCTTCCCCTAGCCCCTTCTTAGATCCTCTTTGCACTGCCTTGTAGCTGCCATGAGGTGAACGGCTTCCTTTATCATAGGCCCCTGCTATACTTAATCCTCTGAAACTGAGATCAAGTAAGTTTGTGATTTGGTACAGAACACAGAAGGCTGTTTAATGCAAACTCCTTGTAATTAAGTCTGGAGAAGAGGACTAATGATACTCACTTACAGCTACTGTGCAAACACAGAAAGTTAATACCAGAAGGAGCTTAGCATACCAAACACCAAATAAATAAATAAATAACAGCTATGGCTGTCATCTATTACTATGTACCTAATATGCGCCATCTTTATTATTCCTGCCAACAACACTATCAACTATACATGTCCTTGCTTGGGTTCTTTATATTAAACTCTAACATCTGGTCTTAATCATTAACTCCAATTCTAGTTCCACGGGGCCCTCTGTGGTATATCTCGAATGAGTGGTGTGGTATACCAAGCAGAAAAGCAAGTAGGAGATATGAAACAAGTCTGATACTTCAGGCTATTCTCTGAATCTGAACCACAGTTGGGAGAATGGAAGGCAGGTGTGAAATTATAATCAACAAAGGATCCCCCATTTTAGTCTCAGATTAGGTCTTACAGAAACTCATGAAATCAAAATCCACTATAGTAACAAGCAAGTCACCCCATCTGTTGCCTAGCTAAATCTACAAAGCACACATGCATTCCTAGGCAAGTTGCTGCCATTGTTAAAAAAAAGGGGGGAGGTGGAACAGTATATATGTGTATATACACACATACACAGGTGTGAGAAGTTTTCTTTCACATTTTTTCTTCCTTCCTCTTTCTCTTTCTTTTTCATTTTATATAGCGAATGCTCATCTCTTCAGCCCTTATATATTAAAAACATGATATATAAATGTTAAATGCACTTAATCTTTCAATTCATTCCTGTGGAATTTAGTTGTTTCTTACCCTCAGCCTCTTTTGCATATATTGAAAGAAGCTGGCAAAGAAAAGAACTGTGACTTTTGGATTTGAGGAGTCAAATATAACAATCCCAAACAGTAACTTAAAATAACAACAGGGGATTGATGTGTGTAGAGGAGGAAGCATTCTATATTCTAGTTTTCCAAGACATTCTGCCATAACATCTAAAGAGTTCTGAGCATCTCAGTGGACCGGATTGCGGGAGGTGAGAGACTCTGGAACACTTTCACAGAAGTGGAATTCTGCATGGGCTTGTGATTTGCTGCAGGACAAGCCTTGTCTCCAAAGGTTGTATGAGAATCTGCCTAGCATCTCAGAGATTTTTCATCAGGTGGATGGTAGCGCAGAGGCAAATACTCAGTACCTACAAGCAAAGGAGAGCAATTGTCTGAAGCTCACATGGGTTTGTAGTAGATACCAAAGCATTCAATCTACCCTTTTGTACATGAAGTCTTGTTTCTTTTCTATTCCTATGTGTTTGATCATCTTAATATGTGGCTGATTTCTTCCTACCAGATGCAGTCTTGGAATGAAGAATGAAGGATGGGTTTAGATATATGAATTATCAATTGTGGTTTTTTTTACATCCATGGGTGATGTGCTCTTAGTGACAGTGAGACTAAAGCACAGATAAAAAGCAGACTTTGTTTCATTCATCCACATGTAAAAAGGGAGAGGGAAAAAGAGATTGGGAGACAGAGAGTGGGGGGGGGACACTAATTGAATGAGCTGCACATTTATTACCCGGTGATTAGGAAAGACTTACTAATTTTTCTCTTTCCCAAGGTTCTTGTCCCTTTGCTCAGCCCTGCTTTCAGGACTCACGCCTGTCTTTCTGAGCAAAATACAACTGTGTGTACAATTCAACTCAACTCAATCTAGTTGACTTATGCATTTTCTGGTTAGGAGTGTGAAAAATCATTGGGAATATTTGATTTGAAAGCTGCAACGTGCAACATGAGAACTTAAAATCCCCAAGATGAGTCCAGTACTTTGGGAGAAATTGATTCAGAACAGTTCTGCCAATAGATGCTGCAACTAGCATATCACTTCCATCTGAAGTTGCTATGAGTCCTGCATTGGAAAGGGGTAGGAACAGCTAACTTACATGGAAACATGAGGCCTCCCTAAACAATAGTCTCAAGGTTAACTCCATTATTTGATGCTGCCTTTTCCTGAGCTGGAGGCTCTTTGTTTTGTCTTCCCCCAAGTTTTAAGCTTTGTGGATTAGAGAAAAACCTGATCGTAGCTTATACCACCATATTTGACATGAGAGAGCTGTGGATAAACACGCCTGCAGGAGAGATGAACAGCCTGATGAATGTTCACTGAAGCAAGATGCTTAACTGAATGGCATTTTCTTTTCAAGAGTCATTCAGAGAATCTATGCTTTGCTGTATGAGCAAGTAAGTAGGTCTCAGCTCATTGGAGCATGAGCCAGTGTGACGGAGGCTGCTTTCATATTCTCTCCTGCAGAGAAACTATGTGAGAAAGAATAAGAAATACTTTCTGGCCCAATTAGTTTTCAAACTTATTTAGCAGAGACCAATTTAATAAAGGAAATCTTTTGTGAAGTTTTCCTACACCATACTTGAGGAAAAAAAGATTGAAAGGGCATTTTCTTTAACACAATTGTAAGTTCAGATTTACATATAATTATTAAATCTGTAGCTTCAAGCAATGAGGTTAAATTGATAAGCAAAGATTAGAAATTGGAAGTGGTTTATAATTACCACTGCCTTTAAAAGTAGGTTTGATGATGTGATAGTTTTCTTTAGGTTACTCTCCAGAGTTCTCATGTAGTTAAATAGTCAGCTGTCAACAGCACAAGATCAGATATGCTTGAATTATTCTACCAGTTTTCTTTTCAAATGATTCCTTACAATACTTAATAATTGTTTGTTCACTGACAGAAAAACTGTCCCAATTTAAAGGAAGCAAAAAATAAAAATTAAAAGGTGGGTTCATATTCCTTAATAAGTTTAAGAATTTCCACTAAAGAAATACTTTTGCATATGTTATGAGATTGTGATATTTTAACCATATTTTTGTATAACTGGGTGATGTTTTGTTATCTGTCTTCGTGATTCCATTAGCCTTAAAAAGAGGAAAGTACATTTTGCCCTATGCATCAAATTCAGAGTTCTAATCAGTGTGTCATTCAGTTTATTCAGTCTGAATCTCATTAATATTATCCCTTGTCATGCATTTATTCTGCTTTCTGAAGATTTGCACGACTTTTATAAGTACATTCTATTGTAGAGAAATCGAAAAGTGTGATTTCTGGCCTAAATTGAAACATTCACACACACACACACACACACACACACACACACACACACACACCCCAAATATATATATAAACTATATATAAAGTGTAAATGTATACAAAGTATATATATGAAGTATGTATATATATATATATATATATATACTTTCACTCATCAGAAGATTTGGACACAGCAGCTCAAAAATAAATCTAAAAATAAATCTCAAATAATTACAAAATGGTTATAATTTAGAGAATATTATACATTGCATCATCCAATCTGTTCTGACAAAACTTGGCAACCACCCAACCTACAAATATTACCTGCTCATCTTGAGGTTCTATCCTTTAAAAGGGCCACAGCATTCAGTTTTTCCTGCTGTTTTCTTGACATCCATATTCAAACACCTATAACTTAGTCATACTTCAACTGTTGTACCAATGTATAACCAGTTTTTCTGACATCTATTTGCATGATATCAAAACAAGCAAAAAAAGGTTTTGGGTAATAATAAAGATACTGGGAAATAGTATAACCTAGAAGAAAATTTGTATGTCTCTGAACCATCTATTCAGCTATTGCTCTGATTTAATCTCCTTCCTTCCTTCCTGCCTTTTTCTTTCCCTCTTTCTTTCTCTCTTCCTCACTTTCTGTCTTTCTTTCTTCCTTCTTTCTTTCTTTTTTCTTTCTCTCTTTCTTCCTGGAAACTAGTATTTAATCTAAGTGTAGGACTAGTTAAAATCTAGAGATATAAAGATAAAAGTAGAAAATATTTGACTTTTCCTTCTTACTTCTAAACCACTGCTATGTATTATAGGTTCAATGGAATAATATAAGTATGTATTGATTTCATGAATAAAAGTACATCGTAATCATTAAACTCATAATTTACTAGATGAAATAAGCAAAACTTTATGAGAAGCATATAATAGATATTTCAAGGGAATATACATGAGAGGATGGTCAAACTGTGACTAAGATTACATACCTGAACCAGAAACAAAGGACTACAAAATTAAAAATAGACAAGTGTTTTAATCCCAATTTGTTGTGGCGTAGATATTGAAATAATTATTGATTCAAAACTACTCTAGTTTCTTATTTTGATAATTCTCACAGACAAGTAAAGAGGGGGATTATAGCTTTGTTTACTCATGTGAGCAGATATCTGAAGATCATATGAATATTTTTATATTTAACTTATGTCATTGTGATGCTCTCATGTATGTAAATAAAATTTCTCCTTGATTAAAATATTCAGTGAAGAAAATATGTGCAGTATAGGACAGAAAAAAGTTAGAACACTTAGAATTTTCCAAGGTCTTACTTTAATACTTAGATAGAGTAAATGTATATTTGTAAATAAAAACAGGATTAAATATATTTTGGGGATTATACTCCTTATTTATATATTATTTTTCTATATCTGTGGATCAAATTCTATGTTCACCATTTACTCATGAAGTATTTATTAAAAATACATTCTCAATAATTACATCACCTCATTATATAGAATTTCTACACTTAGAGCCATCTCTATATTTTTAAGTTTGCATGGTGTTTGATTTCAAAATTCTTGTGATGAGTATATTGCAATGAGTTTCCTGATGTACATTCTCTGATGAGCATTATTATATGTGGGATCCTTTATGGAACATGTATATCCCAGGGCTGTCATGATTCCCGTCAGTTTGCACTACAACATCTTCTTGGGTAATTGCTTTATTTGGAGCAACTGGAAAAAGTTTCTTCCATGCTGGATGACATGCTATTCTGGTACTGTTCTGTTAGGTCCCTGCTTTAGCTATATTTAGAAAGTCAGGGTTGTATAAGCATATAACCTAATATGAGAGTTTATTCATGTCTTTGCCCTTTATAAATATCTTACCTCTAGAAAGGTCTAGAAAAGTGGAGATTTAGGAAGCTTCCCCCAAAAGTGTGAATACTTTCTCTAAATGGTGAAGCATAATGAGGAATCAATTTAAAAACTGTTGGTAGTAGCCTGCTCCAGAGTCCTAATTTAAATAGTTGACATTGCTGCACAAAATTCCAGCAAGACTATCAGCATTACGAGGTGATTCACTAGGGAATGCTTTTGAGCTGTTCCTGTAGTCATAAGAGTCTTCTCCCTATTAAGTGAAATAAGCCAGACTCAAAGGAACATAGGCTCAATGGTTTCCCTCATTTGTAATCATCAGTACACATCTAGGACTCTTTTAGCAGAGGTTCACAATAGCTCAAAAGCTATGCACATAAGGTCATATAGGATGAGACTAAATGAAATGAACTCTAGGATATGGAAACAAGAGGTCTACTTTTGTGATTGTTGCTCTTTTCTCTTTTTTATTTCTTTTCTCTATTTTTCCTTTATAGTTAATCCCAAGTTGTTACTGAATCTGAATTTGTTACCTGGTATAAACGTTTATTTGTTTATTTGAAATAGGTAAGGGAAGGGGAGAAAACAAGTTGATTGGGAGGGGTGGGAGGGAGGAGGGGGACGGGGACAAACACATGTGTGAAAAGTAATGTACCTACTACCTGACGAATATAAATGTAACCCCTCTATACATTACCCTGACAGTAAAATAAAATTTAAAAAATGATTCTTCACCCTCCTTTCATTCCCACCTACCAATTATTCATGACCATGGTGGTTACTCAATAAGAAACATGGTTCTGAATGAGATGTAGGATTTTCACTCTCAGGTAGGCTCCCTCTGAAAAGCAGCTTTGCTCACAACAGTCAAGAGACTCTATCCAAAATCATCAAGGGACTGCAGGTAAAGTTGTTAGCTTGGGGATGACTGTGCAGCCAAAGATACAGGTTTGTTTCCACAGATTGAGATTTAAAATTTTCACTAAGTAAAGACAGCAACTAATGTTTACCTTGAGGTATTCATATTTGTAATATTCTGTTTCCAATGGCTCAGAACTTCATTTTGACCTATCTGTATGAGCACTCAATACACGTTGTTCAGACTCACTTTCTTCACCACTTTCCCTCTATCCTGTTCCAAAACTCAGTTTAGAAGGCTCATTACACCATTTTCACACATATACATTAAGTAGTCTGGCTATATTTACCTTTCTTTTTCAATCTGTTTGCCCTTCTTTCTCCCTCCCACTGTGTTCTCACCTCAGACAGGACAGGGTCACTTTCCTATTCACTTTCACTATTCATTGTTGATAAACTGCATGCTGATTTCTCAAATGGTGCTTCACTGTGGTATTTCACACCTGCATATATAACCATATATAAACCAGGTTCCTGTGTGTTTTACATATGTTTATCTTTAGACCTAGCATCCATATATTCAAGGAATATACAACTTTGGCCTTTCTGAGCCTGGCTTACTTTGCTTAATATGGCAGTCTCTAGATTCATACATTTCACTTCAAGTGAGATAATTTTATTCTTTTTTTTTAATGGCTGTTGAATAATGAGAGTGTCATTGAAGAAATAAAAGGGGAATTCCAAAAGTTCCTAGAATACAGTAAAAATGAAAACACAACCTACCGGAACTTTTAAGATGAAGTAAAGATAATGCTAAGAGGAAAGTTTATAGTGATGAGTACATACTTGAAAACAAACAACAGCAGTAAAAGAAACAGAAATGCTGGGAACTGATGGCTCATGCCTGTGATCTTATAGACATTCAGGAGGCTGAGACTTGAGGATTTCAGATTGAAACTTAGACCAGACAGGAAAATTCACAAGACCCTTATCTCCAATTAACAACCCAAAAACTGGAACTGAAGCTTTGGCTCCAAGTGATAAAGCACTAGCCTTGAGTGAAAAAGCTTAGGACAGCACCCAGGCCCCATGACCAAGAAAAAAAATAAAAAAAAAAAAACACAACAAAAAACCCAGCAAGATATCAAATTAATATCCCAATGATGTAGCTCAAACTCCTAGATCACCAATAACTAGTCAAACCCCAAACTTGTAGGTAAAAGAAAATAATAACCATTGGGGAAGAGACCCAGTGAAATAGAGATTTAAAGCTGTAGAAAGAATCAAACAAAAAGGTCATGCTTGGGAATAATTAAAATTGATAAACCCTTTGCCAAATCTGATTTCCAGAGGAAGAAAAGGATCCAAATAAAGGACAGACACACACACACACACACACACACACACACACACACACACACACACACACACACAATGGGCTTAGCAAAACAAATGCAGTGAAATTCAGAAAATCATGATGGAATACTTTGAAAAGCCAAGACCAATATTTATTTAAGCAATTAATGTCATAGTTTGATTATTTAGATTAAACAGAGTATAAATCTTTAGATTGTTACACACTCAAAGAAAGACACACACACACACACACACACACACACACACACACACCAGCTGTTCATCAACAAAAAATATACAATTACATGGCTATTCCATTGGAAGAATGCAACTGTAAGGTGCAAATATTCTATTTATGTCTTAAAGGGTTTTTTTTTGATAGAGCAACTTTCTGATGGTAATAAGAGAAGGTGGCATGATAGAACCCAAAACTGGTTTCTGTCAGAATGTCAGCTTTCTAATGGAATCTTGGTAACAATCCTCCAACAGAATGATGCATGTCTTCAAATTTTAGGACCGAAAGCATACGGCACCTTTGGTGCTTTTATTTAAAAATAACCCATGATATTTCCTGTAGGTTTTTTTTTTTTAAATCAGACATGTTCCATTATAGAGACAAGAGTGGAGTTTATTGGATGAGCGCTGGATAGATACAGATGCGATTCTCTGGACAGAATGAAGCCTGCATTTGCTAGACATAATTATCCTACTTTCTGAGGCAGCAGTTCCAGCATACATATGATTCATGCACTATGGCAGGCATATTCAAGGGAAGTCGTGCTGTGTATTCTTAAATTCTCTCAGGTTTTCACAGCTATAGAAATAAGGGCTCATTAGTTCTCGTTTGTGCTTCACTCTGTGCCATGTAGGCTGCCAGCTCTTGTACACAGTATAAGAAACCAGTCATCTAATGGCCTCAAAATGTGACTGCTTCTCAAAGTTACTTAAATTACTCTCAGGTAAGAGCTTTTCCAGGTTCTAGTCTGACACAGTAATTAAACTGGAAGATTCACTCCTTCTATAATTATTTTTAGTTCCAATATAGTCTGCCTTTACTAATTCAAACTTATTGGGAGAGATATTAGTTTGATTTAATGAGAAGCATGAAAAATGTAAAATTTTAAATTGAAATATGCCTTTATTACTCGGAGCCATTTTGAAAATCACAAACTAATAGCTTAACACCTCTTGTGGGGATGCTGCGAGGCCAGCTTTAATGATGGAATAAGGATGAGTCCTAATTTGCTTCTAGCAATTTTTTTCCTTGACAGACAGTTCCAATGGTCTTCCCTGTATTCATTTTCAATGCAGCACATTTTTGTAAATTTATATATTGTTCCATTCCTCCACCCCTAAAAATCATAAAAATGACACATCACCGCTATAAGAACCCAAAGGGAAAGAAACTATAGGAAGGAAAAAGTTAATAAATTCCCTTTCTCTTTCAACTTAAATCTTGAATAGAACCAAGAATAACAATTTGAGCCAGGTTTATAACTGCCCCAGGGAAGCATACAGTAGATGTTAAATGAGGAGCTACCAATCTGACTTGAAGCACATCTCTACTTATAAACAGCTTATTTCATACTATGGCCAACTTTTCATTCCAATGACCCCTATAGCAGTTGACCCTCTATGTCATGGTTTGGAAGGAAACAGGCAAATAGCACCCCCCTAGAAGCAAACTTGTCCTCCATCCATTCTGTAGATTGATGTTGGAGAGAGTACAAACTCTGCTTCTTTAAATATGTTTCTCAGACAAGAATCTTCCCCCAACCCTGCTTTTTTGCCAAAAGTTGAAGAAATAGTATCCAATCACCTCTATGTATGGTCTTAGCCCAACACAACCACTTTTTTCTTGATATTACTGCTCCCACACATTTGAAATTCCAGACAACAGTCTATCTGAAATATCTGGCTATGTTCTTCCCCTTCCTAAATGTTTGCTTACATTTATGCTAACTGTCCTCCTGAAGTTTAATGAACGATTGATTTTAAGGAACTACTTCATCCATAGCATTGTCCCAGTCACTCCAGAGAAGAGAACAATAGCTATTAGAAAGGTTTCCTTTTTTTAACTTTCAATCAGGCTGGTGTGGAACGATATCAAGAGCACATAAATAAAATCCAGCGTTTGGCAAAATTAACATCCATGCTATTAATATAATGGCAAAGAATAGCCATCCTATCATACTTGTTGGTGACATCTGTTAGGAAAATGGAGGAAAAAAAAAAAGAAACAGGTAGAACTAGTTTCTTCCACAGGCAAGAACTGTTTATTGAGATAGAGCTGTGAGGGACACAGCCTTCCCCTGAGCTTGGAGATAATGTGTGGAGATGTGCTCAGGAATGGGTTTGGTCTGAGCAACAAAGCAGAGCCTAATGAAAAAGCCAGTAAGTCAAGGGAGATGGAGGCTTTTCCACTGGGCCCACTATGGAATCATTACAGCCAGGCTTGGATAGATTGCCCGGCTGGAGTCAGGCAGTCTGCACTTATCTTTGTTGGCTTGCCTGATAACTGTATGCACTTGGGACAACAGGGTAGGGGTCAATCCTTCAACAATTTCCTTTCCTGCCCTTCACCATACTCAGATAACTCACTCTCTCTCTTCCACCTCTACTGTAATGCTCTACTCTAATGCTTCCACCTCTACTCTAATGCTCTACTACTATGCTTTGTATTATAGTTGATTGATTCTGAACCATCTGTCCTCCTGTAGATAGGAAATTCCCTGGGAACAAGGATGGAATACCTTATTCTGAAATAGCATTTTAAAAAGTACAGTAATCACTGACTTACTGTTTAATTCTGCCTATGCAAACTTATTGGAGTATTTGGTTTTATATTACCCATAAGTTAGTTGCATGCTTGCACATATTTGACCAGTATGAAAACCTTTCACTACATTGATGTCAGTTTCAGAAGAAGATGCCAGCATGATACCATCATACTCAGAAAATTAATGGTATATTAATTTACACAATAAAACACAAACAGAGCCTTTTGTTCCTACAGCAACTGGAAGACTTAGCACCCACTTTGTTTCAAATACCTAGTAGTCTTGTTAGGACTTAAAAGAATTTTGGCCAGGGTGAAGGAACAGGGATTGTCATAGAGAACAATTCTTTTTATCTCACTAGTGGATTCAAGCCCTTCTTACTTTGTCTTCTTCTTCTGTTCCTGTATTTCTTTCTCTATTGCCCCATTTGCTCCTACTTTTTGCTCCTGTAATATCGAATCAAACCTAAGTGATGTCTGCTAAATATTTTTCCCAACCAAACAGCCAATGTAACACCTTGATCCACATGCATTTTCAAGCTTTTTTTCCCCTTAAGAGAAATTCTGGAGTCAGTTGTTAAAAGTTTCACTATCTTGTTACACTTGAGAAACCCCATGCAGAAATAAATATGAGCTTGGGCAACCTCCTGGCAGAATTTGTAAGACCTAAATGAAGGAGGTGTTATCTCCAGGCTACAGCCTGATCTGGTAACAAAAATGGCTTGAAAGTTCCTGAAGCTAAGTTATTGTGAGAAAGAACTGAGCATCTGTGGATGTAAATGGAAACAGTTTGTCTTGTCAGTCGACTCTAAGTGATTTCTCTTCTGACAAAGTGAAGAGATGGGAGAGTAAATATGTACCCTGAACTCCGGAATCCTGTTTCTGTTATGTAATTTAGGGCCACGGAGCAGAGGTGTTTTCTTAACAGAAACAAATGTTGCCATAACTGGTAATGGAAGCAATGTATCTTCCCATTTTGATGTGGCTCTGATGAGCTCCTGTTAATGAAACCGGGCAGAGCCAAAGGAAAACAGTCAGAGCAGAAGATAGAAGATGGAATTTTACATGAAATATAAACTTTAGTGTCCAGAGATCTGTAAGAAAAAAATTATATTTGTGATCTGTGTATGTGTTTGTGTGTATGTGTGTTTGGCAGTATATCTATGTTTGCAGTAGTGTGTGTGTGTGTGTGTGTGTGTGTGTGTGTGTGTGTGTGTGACAGAGAGAGAGAGAGAGAGAGAGAGAGAGAGAGAGAGAGAGAGAGAGAGAGAGAGAGAGAGAGAGAGAGGAGTGTGCATGTGTGTATATATGTATCTATTTCGTGGCTTGAAAATACTGAATATTAATTAACTGGACATTTATCTTAAATATGGAAGAGGTGAAAACAAGTCTATATTTTCATAAGGCTGAGAGGACCTGATAAAGAAGGGAAGGGATTATGAGGCTGTGAGACTTGGAAACATCTTTTCAAGACTAGATTCCTTTCTTTAGCCATGTGTCTGTCACAGCTGAAGCTGAATCTTTCCATGTCTCAGTTTCTTTTCTTCTATTTTCACTATAATTCTTAAACTGCATCTAGTATTATCCTTCACTTGACCAAATGTGCTGTTTTGGAAATTTTGTTTGTGAGAAGTAATGCACCTATTATCTAGTGAATATAACTGAAATCCCACTATAAATTACAATAAAAATTTAAAAATTTAAAAATAAATTTTAAAATGACAGAATGCTAAAAAATGAAATTTTGTTAATAATTTTGAAGATTTTGCTTAGATATGCCCTACTCACTTGGGATCCTAAGAATTAATCTTTCCAAAGTTCTATGGCCAGTAACAACTAAGACAACTGAAAAAAAATGCTACAAGGAGTTATTTTTTAATTAATTTATTTTTTTATTGTAATTAATAAAAGGGTTACATGAGATTTGCCAGATAGAAGGTGCATTAATTCACATACATTGATACCCTTTCACATGTCTTGGTTCCCGTTACCCTCCCTCCCACCCCCAATCTTGGTTTTCCCCCCTTCCCTATCCTATTTCAAATAACCAAATACAAATAAATCCAATATATCAGATAACAAAGTGAGATACTGTAACAACATGATATAACCAAGGGACACCAAAAGAGATGAGAGATAACAGTACATTAAGGACAACAATCATTCATTATATGGCTTTTGTTTCAGTATCCTGGAGGTCCTTTCAGTTAGGTTCATACTATATGGCCTTATGTATCAAGGTTTTGCTCTATTGCAGATCTCTGCTAGTAGAGCCCAAGGTTTCTACTGATTATGACAATTGAGGGAAACCATTGAGCCTAAGTTCCTTTGAGTCTGGCTTACTTCACTTAATATGATTTTTTTCTAAGACTTTTACAAGGAGTTATTTTTAATGGCCAGTTTATTGTCTTTACCATCTGATCCTTCTGTAGACACAATTAGTTTTGTTAACCACAGGAATTAATTTTAACAAAGTCTTAAACTTTAGAAGTCCAATGTGTCAGAGAGGTTATTCTTAGGAGCGATAAAACAACTCCTTGTTTTACATGAGGTAATGGTGTGTGGGGGGAGAAAGGAAGCCTTGGAAACATTTTGTGCTAATGAATTATTCAGTTTGATTTACTGGAGAAATGAAAGGGGATGGCATTCTGCCCTTCTGTTAATGTAAAAAAGATAATGGCTGTCCGCTTTCACGGTGTAACCGAAAGGATCTAATACAGCTTATATTTATTCCAGGTCAAGTCATCAAGCCTTTAAAAGTAGTTTAAGACTGGCTGTCAAATGAAAGTATGCTTTTTAAAAAATAAAAGAAATCGAAGATGAAATTGTGTGTATAGGTGCCTTTTCCTGAGCCCTACCCATGCTACCTTGCAAAGACAAAATGTGTTTCTTTATTGAACATGAAAGTTGTTGGGGATCCAGAAAAGCAGGAAAACCAGTAGTTCAGGTGACCATGTCCCATGTTGTATTAATAATAATGACCCTACAACGTCATGCATTTTCAGAAGCTAAATATATCCTTGCACAATACTATTTAAAGCATGGTTCCAATCTCTATTTGCTTCAGATCCATTTGAATAAGGGGTTGAAAAACCACCCAAATGCAATGGATATAAATATGTGCAAGTGAAGGTGTTAGAACATGCCTATGAAAGAGTGGGTCCTGACATTATCTATACTGACAAGGAGACTTCGTACACTATTTCTGTTTGCTAGACCATTGATCTGTTGCATTTGAATAGTCTTTCCCTTAATTTCAAACAGTCAAATTAGCTGTCAAATGCCTGTGACACCACCAGAGTCAATGTTTCCCAAAGCACAACTTTTTTCTTCTCCTTCCTCTCCTTAACTATTCAACTGTCATAAGGCAGCTGAGACGTGGGACCTAGGGAGGGTAGGAGAAAGAGTGCGGGTAAAGATAGAGCAACAACTGCTTGGTGTGGTGCAGAGAGGTGGTTCCCTGAACAGAAGCACACTTTGAACTTTCTCACCGTTTCTTTTTTTTGATAAATGTCCGAGTTACACAGTCACACTTTAAGCCACAGTTTAGATGTGGACACTTAAGCTGTTAGCAGATTGGCTCATACGCCTCTCACTTTTGACGCTCCTTTGGGAGGATTCCTGAGTAAGGAAAAAAAACCTCTTTCAGTCTTCCGCTTGCATGAATGTTGAGTGCTTGGAGAAGAGATAAATGAGGACAGTTAGTTTTTTGGAGACTGAATTAAGAAGGAATCATTTGGGCAGCAGCAAAACAAGAACACTAGAATTAAGATATAGTCCAGGAATAATAATAGTAATAATAATAATAATAATAATAATAATAATAATAATAATAATGGTAGTAGTAAATATGGCACGAAAATAGAGAATTTTTGCTAGCAGTGGAGTTTCACTGCCCTATTATAACTGACGTGTGGAAAATAAGGTATCAGTTCTGAAGCCATGTTGACCATTTGAACAGGCAAGGGCAGGCAGATGTGAATGGCTCACCGACAGCTGATCTTTCAGCCACCATAAGCCAAGCACTGCACTGAGTACAAAGATAAGCAGTGCTACCATTTCTTGTCCATAGAGAGCCCAGAGTCACTGAAAGAAAGATTATGGGAGGACAATTATATAATGCCAGATTTTTCAATCCCTGAGCTATGCCCAACAGCTGAACAAAAAAAAAAAAGGTTGGCTATTCTGGTATAGCTTTATAAAGAAAAAAAATGATGTTAAAGGACTCTTATGTATTTCCTCCTACTTCTTCCCTTCCCCCTGAATGAGAAGAAAATCTAAGAAAAATATAGCAAGGAGAATTGAGTGCCATATGTTTCTCTTGTGATGTTAAGACATATTTCTTTTCATTTTTAGAAAACATTATGGATATTCCTTTATAATTATCATGCAGTCAACTGGATATGCCACCTTGAGCATTGTAGACAATAAATTTAACTCCTTTACAAAAAGGGCTGCAGTATTTCCCCAGAGACCATCAGTGCTAATCATATTATGTTGGTGACATACTTGGGTCAAATCATCTATCATAAGCACCACATGGCCTGCCTGTGATTATGTCATTGAAATGTCTCATTAGCAAATAGGAAAATTGCTGCTCTGAAAACAATATGCCTCTGATTTCTTGGTATAAAGATAAGTGGTGACTAGGGCTAATGTCTGAGACCTGTCGAGCATATGGCTTTAATGTGGAATGAGAACCAGTTTCTACAGATCCCAGGATTCCAGGTTGAGTTCAAATAATCTACTGGTATAACAGAAGAGCTGTAGTACCTTACAGGGAAGCTATGAATTGTGCCTCTGATAGTTACACTATTCTGATGTTATGAGAGCTGTTTTTTAATATTGCAGGTGCATGATAGCATCATCTGAGAATTGTTTTTATAGAAAAGCAAATTCTGCCTCATCATCTGTAGACTGACATTTGACACAATAAGCACCATTAGGGTAGTTTTTTCCTGTATTTGTACATTTATTTCAATATTCTTTTATTCTACACAAAGCTATGCCTTTTAGACTACTCCTATGGTAAACTCATGTGTGATGTCTCTTGTTATAAGTAAAATAAAACAATTCTGGCCAGGAGTGTGGCCTAGTGGTAGAGTGCCTGCCTAGCATGCACAACTCCCTAGGTTCAATTCTTCAATTACATATATAGAAAGAGCCAGAACTAGTGCTGTGGCTCAAGTTTAGAATGCTAGCCTTGAGAAATCCCAAGGACATTACTCAGGCCCTGAGTTCAAACCCCAAAACTGGCAAAAAAAAAAAAAAGAAAAAGAAAAAAGAAAAAAATTTCATTTCCCATTTGTGCATGGATTATAAATTTACCTTTGCATGAAAATTACTTTTATTAGCATTGTATAGTGAGTTGGTTCCACTGTGACTCTTACAACCAGTAACTGTTTTCTATTGATAGCATGACTGATATTTTTTTGGGGACAGCAACAGTACACAACTTTAGAGCTTACTTAGGAACAACTTGATGCTTTAGTAGAGCAACACTTTGGGTAACTTAGAGTAACAGTCTCACCCAGGGAGGCAAGATGGAATGCCACAGCCACACAACTCCTGCTTTCCTTTCTCCTAATTCCCTCTAATCTTGAAAGGTATATTGCTCTTGCCTTCCCTTTGGTACTTGTACAATACATTCTGCGAAATTTTCTGTCCTTCCAGACAGATGAGGGAGTCCCAAAATGTGGCATTCCAATCCCTTCTTCCTTATAAGGCTACCCTTTTCTTTTCTGTTGTTTTCTGTTTCTGTGCACACTCATTCTGATCACACTTAACCTTTCTTTTCATGATTACTACTAGCCACTCCACAGGTTAGTCTTCCAGGTAATTTTTATGAGATATCCTAGTAGATCCCTTGGTAGATCCAGTGTGTAGAGGACAGATGAGAAGACAATACACATTTTAGTGCCTGCCACTGAGACATCCGTCAACATTTAGGCGGACAGCTCTCAATGAGTTATTGCCCCCTTATCTCTTCTTTCTCTTCAAAACTGTTCAGCACTATTTCAGTATATTATGTCCTGAGTTGTTAAACCTTCATCAGTATTTTCACAGTGAATTAATGCTAAGTAACATATCTTGCCAGCAAAAAGTTAAATTGAATCTGAACCATTACTTCGGGGGGAAAAAAAACAACTCAGTTGCATATAATTCTGAGCCAAATCGTTTTAATCAGCTGCTAAATTTTTTTTTTAAAAATCAACCTTTAAGTCGATAAGATTTTCAAGAAAATTGGTTTCAGGATTCTTTTCTTGTCTCCCCACTTAAATATGAAGCAAATGCCATAATTATATCCATGAAGTGTTCATTTGTGACTTATATGGTGTAATCAAATTTCTTAAATTTTCTGATTATTTGGAATTGAATCACATAATGAATACTAACAGACTGATAGAGAAACAATACCTAAGTCTGTCATTTTCTTTAAATCATTATTTTAAGACATACAGCATATTTTTGACAAAGTATTTTTTTCATGCTGCAGGAATTTTATATAAAGAACTGACCTTAGAAACAATCAATTTTTTTAGGTAAGAGAACTTCAGTATCATACTAGTTCCCTGAAACCCCCTGGTACTAGATTTAATTAGATTTTTAAGGGGCCTATATTAATAGCAGAATGGGTTTATTTTTCTCATCAAGACTTTGAATGGGCTGTGTGCCAGTGATTTTCTTCCTGTAATACTACTTTGTCAAGGAGGCTGAACTCTGAAGGATCATGGTTCCAGGACTGCAGCAAAGTTCCTAGACTCCATCCCCCAAATAGCCAGCAAAAATAGAGAACTGGTGGTACAAGTGCCATGAAGAAAATAAGAGACACTGTGTTCAAACTCCAGTACCACCTGCACATATACTCAAAGGTATAAATAAATCCTGTTTCTTTCTAATATTCTCTTCTATGAGCAAACTGACCCTTATTTTTTTATTTAATTTTATTGTCAAGGTGATATACAGAGGGGTTACGTAGTGAGGTACTGAGTACATTTCTTGTCGACCATTGTTTATCCCTATGTCATTTTTCTCCCAATTTCCCTCTCCTCAATCCACCCCACCCTCTAGTTGTAAAGTTCATTTACAATATACTGTCTTGTGTGTATTGCTATTCTATTGATTTACCTTTTGTCTTTTGCCTCACTATTTTATTCCCCTTCCCTTCCCTAATTCCTATAAACATATATACAATACATAGGGAACCATGTTCTTTGAAAAAAAATTTTACTTGCCTGACTTTTTAAAACTCAGAAGTATTTATTTTCATATATATATATATATATGCATTTAAAAGTACTATTAGTTTCAGCTTTGAACATTGGGGCATGACACCATGTTAGATTTCAGATAATATTTATTATAGAACAAGCAAAAAATATTCTCCAGCTTTTAGCTGTAAAACATATTTGCTTAAAATAGCAATTCCTCTGAACTTCTCTAGAAATGAAAAAAAATTGGATACAAAATTCAGCCTGTATTATGCTCCTTGGATCCTTTCAAGTTAATATTTTTCCCTTGAGCCTTGATATTCTCATCTGTAAAATGAGAATGATAAATGGCATCAGGGCTGCTCTGAAGGTTATGTTAAAGTATAAGTTAGATCACATCAAAATATGTCACAACTAGAGCTTTTCTATAAAGTTGGTGTTTCAGACTGGAAAATGCGAGAAGTCTTCACTCAGAGCCCACAAAGCCTTCTTAAAAAGAAATACCTTGGGCTGCAAGTTTGGCCTAGAGCGCTTGCTTAGCATGCATGAAGACCTGGGTTCAATTCCTCGGCACCATATACATAGAAAAAAGCTGGAAGTGGTGTTATGGCTCAAGTGAGAAAGTTCAAGGACAGTGCTCAGGCCCTGAGCTCAAGGCCCAGGACTGGCATCAAAAAAAATTGACAAGGACGCTTAGCAGTGGGATTTGCAATACGAATAGGAGCTTCCATTTTAGGTGTCCTATCTTAAAAATGCTGTGATGGCATTTATCTCTGCTATAATCCATTGATAGCAAGTCTAAATAAAATTGGCCTTCTATTATCCTAGCTTCAGCCTTTACAGACTTCTACGGACTTTCATTATCAGGAGTCTGAAAGGAAGTCAGAGAATTGTGGATGTGGGAAGCACACAGACAACCAGGAGTTCCTTTGTCAATACTTGTACTGCTTTTAAGCCCATGCAGGCACAAGTTGAGAGATGTACCAAGAAGCAAATCACAAACAAGCCTCTAGTAGCATGTGCTCGGGATCCTGCGTTGATTGGTCAGTCCTTACCTCTGTGTTTACTGTACTTCTCTTCACTCTAAGTTACTGAGACAGAATCCACACCAAGACAAGTGGTAACATAAGATGTTTAATTGTACACTTTTTCTTACAATTAAACGTCATATATATATATATATATATATACATTTCTTCTTGTCATCTGTTACTGGAAGAAGTGGAGTTTTTTAAAAGCTGGGAGTAAGTTATTTTACTCTCAGAATCTGGATCAAAATGTAGAAATTGAGTCATTCACATGGTTTAAAATGGAACTATGGAGAGAAAATGCAAAAATGACTTCATGCAACCTCAGCTTCATGATCTGCTTCTCATGTGTCTCTTCTTCCCTTCTTCCTTTTATCTGTTTCCTCTTATATTTCTCTTTTAATTTTCCCTCTTTTCCTTGGTGCTATTTTCTGTGACAAACATGGTGGCGAAAATCCATCTCTGGAAGAGAGGTAATGGTTTTTTAATCAAAGAGATAATTGTGTGTGGTGCTCAGAGTGTAAATTCATGGACTCACTCTGCCTGTGTTCTGTCCAGCCGGTTCCAAAAGCTATAACTACTTTTGTCAGTGAGGCTGACAGACATATGCTGAGGATTCACACAGGGAAGATCTAGGCAGAGAAAATCAATTATTAAGAAGAATTGCCTACTACAATTAAGATCTGTGTACTTTTCAAAGATCTCAACCAAAGCTCACCACTGAAATCCAAAGAAAAGTTTTCTCACTCTTTCAAGTTTTAGCTTGCTCATTTGAACAATAGCAAGATCAGGATATAGGTGACTTCTCCACCCCACTTGAAAAGTATGTTGCCACAGGGAGAATGCTTGAGGCACTTGCTTTCTGCAACCAGGACACGTGAAATCTAAAATGACACACTCACATCTAGAGCAATGTCCAATTAACACTGGTTTGTGTGGGAAATTCACTTGCATTTTGAGACCTGCCGAATACAGTATATAAGCCAAAGCAGGGGTGGGGGTGAGTATGCTCCCTGCTGTATTGGTCTTTGACAAGTGGCTAAATGTAATCCTACATTAACTAGTCTCATGGAGTACTGTCAGGCAAGAAAATAGACACTTGCTTTGGGAAATGGTGTGGAAGAACTCAGGTACAGAATCTATGACAGTGAACAGCAGGCCCTCAAGCGAGCTGATTTTAGAAATAGTAAAGCACACACTGAAAGGCCATTGTTCAGATAAAATATGGGGGTGCACATCTGTAATCCCAGTACTAGGTAGGCAGAGGGAGGATCATAGATTTGAGAGAAGTCTGAGCTACATGACTAGACACCCCCCTGAAACACAGAAAGGAAGAAAGGGAAAAATATAGGAGAGAAGGAGAAAAAAAATGGAAGGAAGGAAGAAGGATGTATAAGAAATCAGGGGGGAAGTAAAGAAGGAAGAAAGGAAGGAAGGAAGAGGGAAATAGGGACTACTTTACTTTTAAACTTCTTTAAATTATAAACTTTTTACAGTCATTTCACTTTTTTTGTTTGATTCTGTTTGTTTATGTTGTTTTAGGAATTGGCTCATTCATAACTTATCAGAAGTGGGCATTTTACATGGTAGTCAGGTGAATCTATAGGATATAGACAAAAATAGCAATGTCCAAGGAAAGCTTAAGTCCTATATGATCTTCTTAATTCCTATCATCCTAAATTGCATCATTGTATTTATCTCTTGCCTTTGTGATACACATTTACCACCACATCATGAAAAAATCTATATCATTCATTCCAAAGAAGATGTGAAGTATGCAGTAGACTGCTAGAGCTGTAGGCTATGGCAGGGATTTATTTTCGGAAGCGTTCATCTTTGTCTCACTCAAAACTGTATTACACAATAGGCTTTAAGTTTGAAGGGATCTAATGATGATGTATTACGCTCTGTGTGGAGCTGAAGCTCTTTTGTCCAACTGTTCAGAGTTGAATAGGAATAAGGATAAGAATTAGGACAAAAAGAGGATGGAGATGTTGACTAATCCTGGAGAAATGAGACGGTAAGCCTGAATGTGCTGAATGGAAACAAGGAACAGACTCTATATCAAGATAGGTGGTAGATAAGAGAAGTGTGAGAGAATTCACATTCTATATTTCAAGATTACTACTTCCTGTTTGTGAGCTTGACAAGAATGAGAGTACTGCCAAGAGAGTCAGACAGCCTCAAGGGGCATTTTAGGGAAAGGGCTTGTGATAGTCTAACATTATTTCAATTAAAGGAAAAAAGCCCCTCCCGGGGACATTAGATCTTTGTGTCATCAGTACAAGGTGGTGTTTCATTGGAGACTCTACCACTTGGCTTACTCTACTGTAGTTTTAAGTGATGGGATTTCAGGCTTTTCCCCCCCTGGGAAATTATTACAAATTCTAAAGACATTTCTATGTTACAATTGTGTTTAAAAGACACATTTTTAGACCTGATATTATTTACTGTAAAACATTACTGCCATTTATAGTGCTCTATGCATGTTAAATATTCATGCACTTTTCCTATTCTGCTGATACCCAGATATAATTTGAGTGTTTAATTACGGAAAGGCAGTTTTTTAAAAAAAATGTTGCCTAGATGCTGCTCTGCTTTACCCTTAAAAGACCAAACTCTTGCAGAGAATTCTTAAAAATAAAATTAATTACTCTCTCTATATGAGGTTCTCTTTTTTTAAAAAAAAAAAAGGCAGAGAGATTATCATGGTTCTGAGCATCGGAATTGAGGGCCTGGTCAAATTCTCAATCTTCCCAATTCAAATTATACTAAGTGACTTTACTTTAGCTTCTGATATTCAAAGATGATATATTTTTCATCTATCAGCTTTCTTGTTGACAGTGATGCTAATGCTGTTTTTTTTTTCCTGGCACCTGTTCTTGAAAACAAAACTAATTTGAAATCCCAGTCTTTTGGGCTGATTGGAGCAGGCAGCCAGATCTTTCCCCCACTCCACCCCTTGAATAAAAGTGGACTCTGGCTTTATAGAATAAAGGGGTATTCCAATATTGAGTGAGATAGAGATCACTGGCAGCTTCCTGCATTGCTTCTTTTGATGGCTTAATTGGACACAATGCAGCAGAGCCACTGGACATGGGAAGGAATGACAGATTGATATCTTCCCGTATTTTCTGTATTATAGTAAAGGGAGGGGATCATGACTCTTGAGAAATGGCCTTTTCTCTAACAGTATCAGTATATTTTCATCTTTAACACTTTCTGTTAAAGTTGGCTCCTAAGGAAGTCACCTTGTATAAAATCGAAAACAAAATGAAAGAAAAAAATGATAGGATATAGGTAAGAACTCAGGTTTATAATAGATTAATTATGGCCATGAAAATCATCACCTTCCAAAATTTATTTTACCTGGTGTTTGTAAAGGATAAAACGATTGAAAAAGACAGAGTTACAGCTGGAGTTTCAAGAAGAGATTCTAGGGTGATAGAAGAATTGTGTGCATTAGGGAACTCTTGTTGCAGATAATAATTATAAATTTTAGGAAGAAAACAATGGAAACACTGGAGAAGATCTATAGCAAGGCAAGAAATAATCAGACTGAACACATGGACTGGGTAGGAACTATGTTTCTGGAGCTTCCTGTTTTCCCCTATAGGTGGTCCTTGATACATAAAGAAACATGGTAGCTGAAGGTATCATAGATAGAAATTGTGGCTAGAAATTATGAAGAAAGCTTACAGTTGGCAAAGACACAGAATGTGTCGACTCAAAATTCTGCTTTGAATCTTCACTTATTCCTGAATTCAAAGCATTCAAAGCATTCTTTAAGATTGAAAGGTTTGGAGATTTCAGTTACTGGGCTCCACAAAGAAAACAGAGTTTGTGCCCTTCCTAAAGGTTTACACAAAAATCTAAGACAACCTTGAGACAATAGGAAATTTTCAGGTTAGTAAATATCTAGAAATATTTCAATTGATTAAAAAATAAAATTATATCTTAATAATTATTCCACCCTCTTGAAAAATATTTGTTCCTTATTGGACTAATATTTCACTTAAAACTTCATCTTTTCTACTTTCATTTTATAACTGAATAGAATACATCAGCCTTAAATATAGGGTCCAGATCCTCTGTTTTAAAATGTGCATTGCCAATTACCATTAAATCTGAAATTGGTGAAAAAGCCATCAGTTCTTGCATTTACAATGTCTTAATAACTGGCCTTTGAGAGGGGGGAAGTCACTTACTTTCTTATTCATTATCACTGTACTGCAAATATTGAGTTAGATATGACCTTTACAAATTGCTTTCATGGCCCTGGACAACTTCAAGGTGACAAAAATGATGCCCTTTAGTCCCTGTGTGAGATAATTCTTGACAGTTGCTACTGTTTCCATGCATTATGGTTCTTTTTTGCTATTGCTCCTATTTTGTAGTGATTTTTTCAATTCAGTATTATATAGGAAAGTAAAATATATGAACTTAAACAAATGTTTACCTGGGGAAAACATTCATAAGAATAGCTTACAAATACAGGCAGATCTACTTTCAACGACCACAGGCAAGGTTGTTCTGGCAGGGACAAAAGGAACATCAATCCTTGAAAGATGAGAGCAATGCTAGTTTGGGTGAGTTCCAAGAGAAGTACTTTCTCTGACTTTTAGGATTCTGTACTGAAAGTTTTCTGTTGCTGATACAAAGCAGATTACGTAAGAAAAAAAAACAGAGTCCAATATTATATCAGGATATACTGAAATAAGATGGTAGTAAAGTTTACATTATTGTCAAAATACATATTTAAAAATCCACCCTAGGCTGGGAGTTTGGCCTAGTAATAGAATGCTTGCCTAGCATGCATGAAGACCCAGTTTCGATTTCTCGGTACCACATACATACAAAAAAAATCAGCCCAAACTTAATTGTTCTTTGATACATTCTTTATTCTATTAATTTGACTAACAGCTATTAAACCGATGCCATTGGAAGTTGGGCAAGATGATATAAAATAAATGATATAGAATTTGCAATATCAAGTGACACCAGTCTGCCTTGAAGACTGATGTTCTTTATTTCATTATTTCCCTCCACACACCAGGTGAACAACATATTAATGGGCATATTTTAACCAAACTCTTGATACAATCCTAAGATTGAAATGCAGTTCTAATAAACTACAGCCAACAAGCCAGTCCTCAGTTTTCTAGAGTGAAAAAACCTTGTCTCTCTATATATTTTACCTGTGAATAGTAATTTCTTTTGAGAAACTGGAGACAAATTAAAATCCTAAGAAGCAGAAGGCAAGGCAAAAGACAGATTCAACACTTCAGTGATTTGAGATTTTTTTTTCTTAAATGTTGAGTTGAGACAAACTTCTGGAAATGGTAATAGTTGGATGAAGGATGTGTGTCTCCTCCCTCTCCCTCTCCCCTGAAATCTAAACTAGCTTGCTCATCCTTAAAACTGGGCAAAGCTTTCTGTTTACATTTCCATATTCTATGGACTTACATACTGTGAAATCTCAAGCTAAGCTGTCTTGGCTAATGAATGTACAATATGTTGAAAATGAATATGATACTTACCTTGGAATGCAGAAGCTAAAGTCTTGTTAGTAATTCCTCTGTATCAATATTTACTTAGTTCTATTTATTATAGGCATATTAATATATTGATTACGAGCCAGCACAATGAGAATTATAGGCATTAAGCCATAGTTGAGCCTAAAGATCCTATTTTTTCTTGACTATGTTTCAGTAATGACCTTTCGTGTGTTTGAAGCAATCTCACTCACATGATATGATCCAAAACCATGTTCCAGAGCTTTTAAGGTAATTTGACTGATCCTAAATATCCAGGTACTTACAGAAATTATTGATGGACCCTAGCAAATGATCTGATATTTGATAGTTTTGGTATCTGTGGCTTACAACTTTATAAAAATCATGAAGAACAATAGGTTTTCATTGGTCTTGAGGCTGGAAACCCATACTTACTCAATGGGTTTTCTGTGTTTATGTCATTTTCAGATATTCTCAAGATATTCACAGAAGCTTCAGACCACATGGGTTACAGATGAATTGAATCTATGGGAGGGATTTATGTAGTGGGAAAGTCAGGAAGAATAAGAAAGTAAACAAATTGTTACACTGCTCCCAAATACTGTGAAAACAAACCAACCAACCTGAGTATTTCCCTGAATACATAGATATTTTTCTTAGTACTGTCATGGTGGAGACAGAAACAGAATTCTCATTGGTGAGGGTTTTGTTGTTGTTGTTGTTGCTTTTTAAGAATCCTCTGAGATCATATGAACCCAAGAGACATGATTACATCTTATAATCTTTGTCTATTTGGAAAGAACACTGTATGGGGGGGAAATCACCTGCATATCTATAACCAAGACTCTAGAGTGAAATAAATTGGCTTTGGAAGGTTGCCCCAGAATTTTATTTCTAGTTATTCTTCATTAGAGATGTTTAATTGTAGCTCTCATAATGGTCATCAAATATTCAAATACATTCATAATGTCTTAAAAGATCCCTGCACAACAAATTCAGCAGCCAATTTTATATAAGAAATCAGAAGGAATTATTCTCCTAAAGAAAACATGAATGTAGACTCCTAATAGACCACAATGGTCACAGGTATATTCTTGTAAGTCAATTGAAGCTACTTCAGATTGCAGATTTGCAGTTTATCTGTGACATTTCCCTCCCGCATTATTTTATTTTTTGATGAGAAAGATAGTGAGCTGTTAAGTCTTTGAATACTGACCTTAACACATTTCCTGTAACATTAGACTCTTCCCCCCCCAAAAAAAATAAGAGATGTTATGACTCTTTCCTATCAAAAATATGTCCTAATGATTGTTTCAGATCCCTGGAAACTTGCTAATTAATTACTCATATTATGCCAACCAGAATTTCTCCCCTTATAAATAAATGAAACCTTCAGTTCACAGTTCAAGGAATCAGGCTTAAATGAAACAAATTAACCTAATGCTCTTAGGAGAATGAGTATGGAAAGGGAAGAATAAAGAATTGATGACCGCTTACCAGTAGTATTTTTCCACCTTGAATTATTGACAGCATATGACCTTACAACCTTACAAACTGCAATCTATATCCAGCTTAGCAAGTGTGACCTTTGCATTAACAGTGGGTCTCATAAAGCCTTTGGCTTATTAAAAAAGCTGCCACCACTGTATTTTCTTGTGGGCTGCAGGCAAGTGGGAATGCCTATGACCAGAGAACTGGATATCACCTAGAGAGAATGCCTCAAGGCCACAGGCAGGCAGACATGATAGATGGTGAGTGACAGAAGGCTCTGCAGCCACAGAGGAAGTATTTGAAGTTTGCTCATCATTGATTTACAGTCACTAAGTTCAAAGAACTAATTAGCTGGTGTTGGTTGACTTAGCACTTTTTCCCTTCAACTTTGGAGACAGTCAGAATCTGAGAATTCATCAACAGTTCAGAGCTGCTCTGACATAATGTTGCTGGTCTTTCTGTCTACCATTAGTATTCAGGGTAGCATGCAGCTTAAAGTCTGCAAACTGTATAACTTCTGAGCTGTGGGCTCAGGTTTTTCTCTTCCATTATAAAATAAATCTTTGAAATTTCTTCCTGTTGCATTGGCTATAAAATATGTGAAGCCATAGACCTGCAGATCATTTGTGCTTATTCCTGGTATTCTACATTGTGACAAAACTTTTGGAGATCATTCACTGCACTTATATCTGAATTGTTCTCTTTCTTCTTGGTTCAGGTCTCCTTATTTAAACTCTTGACTGTTTTTGTGGCAAAACACATTCATGGTTTTGGAAATCGCTTGGGACTCATGCATAAATGTTCTCTTACTGATTTCTGCCACAGACTGACAGTAAGTTCTGTGGGATTTAATTTTCCATAATGGTAGCAATCACAGTGCACAATACTGGAGGGACCACACTGTGTCAGAGCTTTACATTCAACATGTGAAGTAGAAGCAGGCAATAGTCTACACCTTGATGTTGAGAAAGCTGCAGCTCACAAGAGTTAACCTTACCAGAAGTAAGTTGTCAAAGTCTCAATACCAGTCTGGATGTTTCATCCCAGAGCCCAGAAAGTTGTCATAGCCACAGGAGTGGTGTCAGAGATCAGGATCAAATGAGGGAGTGGAGGGGGGGTTTCCCTGCATACAAGCAGTAACTTCAGGCACCCCTGCAGCTCACTATGCATCATGGGAAAGCAAGCAAAACATTGCCAGACTTCCTAAGAGAAATAAGGGTATCACATTGATAGTTGGTAACTGGTTCACATTGCCTTAAAACCACACTGAGGCCCAGTATTAGGAAGGACAATCAAAACGTGGGTTTGGAACTGTTGTAGTTTTCTGGTCAGATTATCTGCACCTTGATAAGTGATTTTAAAACTCTCCTTTATTTGATGTTTTAAAACATTGTCATTCTTTCTTCCTCATTTTTCCCTTGCATTCTCCCATTATTTATCTTCTTGTCAATCCTCCTGTAATTGCAAAGAAAACAAAAATCAAAACAAAAACCAAACCAAAACCCGAATGGCAAAAATGTGCAGTCTAATGAAAGAAGATAAAATAATATGCTTTGGCCACAAGGGGAACATATAATAGCATGAAGCTCAGATAACTTAACCTTCAGATAACATGGTGTGTGGACCGAGCATTTTAATTTCACAAAGGTTCATGTGCCTAAAACTTCATGGTGGTTCAAAGAATGGAAGGAAGTCAGAATTGCAGGCTTTCAGAATTAGAAGGATTGGCAGCTGCTAGATCTAGAAAGGAGACATGTGCTATATAGAAAGGACCTTGCAGGTCTTATTGAATAGAGAGTTAATCCTATAAGGTCACAGGAACATTGAGTGTTTCTGAACAGCAGAGTGACAATTAGATTTTACCTGAGATGAAAACTCCAGAGGGGCAGAAATTGCATTCTGTGCATCTGTTTTTGCTCCCATAGGGTTTCTTCACTCTGCCTTGAACATAGCAAACATTTAATAGATAGTTGTTCATTGATTAATTTCTTCCTGAGGATGAAACATTTCTGGCTGGCTCATAGCCAGCAATATTCTGGGCTTCCACACCTGACAAAATGCTGACACCAGGATAGCTTTTGTTGTTGTTTTAGTGTTCTTTCCTTTAGATTGTTTGCTTTCTTTCTTCAAATTAGCAATTACAGGGAAGGTGAGGTGCAGCCTCAGATTCATGACATTTCCCAAAGGTTGTCACCTTCACTGCTTTAGCCAAAAGTATGATTTTTTAGCATTCAACAGAAATTTGGCACATATGAAACTAGCTAAAAGAAGCTCACTGTTCAATTTTTAAGTTGTATTTGGAAATACTGGTTCTTGTACTCTTGGAGAAAAACAAAATTTTGCCACTATTAAACTAGAGGGACATGAGAAAATTCAGGAACTTTTTCAAAATTTACTTCTTTTTATTCCTTCGTTCATTCATTTGTTCATCTTAATTCATCTCTGAGGTACTGAAAATTGAACCCAGGGCCTTGTGTTTGCCAGGCAAACACTCTGCTATGTGAGCTACACTTTTGTTTTATATTGTGTTTTGACCAGGCTGACCTCAAACTCATGATCCTCCTTCCTCCACTTTCCAAATAGCAAACTTACAGGCATATACCAGCATGGCCTCTGATTCTGCTGATAGAATGAAGTGGTTTTTCTCTATGTCTTGCTCTGTAATCATCAAGCCATTGGTCTCGTCTGTGAGTCTCCACACCTGTAGCTGTCTAGGCTAACTGTTAGATCTTGCCAGGAACCGTAGGCACTGCTGTTGTACAGAACTCACGTCAGTTCTGTCACACTCACACTTGAAGATTGAGTCCTTCTAAAACTATGGAACTGTTTTGTTTCCTTCCTCAGCAATTTTCATTTAGAGTATTTTGTGAAGATGGGTCAACGGGAACAATTTCATGTAGGACTTTATTGTTGCAAGAAAGAAGCAAGGCACTTCTCTCTTCTGAAAGGATCTAGGTTTCCCTCCTATGTTATTGATTTCTGGTGCAGATAAACTTGATTATTCATGAGGCTGGAAAGTAGCACCATCAGCAATCTTGTCTTAAAGGCTGATTCTGATTTGAGATTGGGGTGCCAGGGGCTGAGGGAATGGTATCTGGGCCCCATGGGATATTTTTTTAAATCTCTTTAAGCTGATCCTTTTTAACTTTTTACTCCTCTGTTACCTTAAAACATTTGCCTCCCACACTCATTGTGCTGTACCATATCAACAGTCCTTCAGTATCTAACAACCATAGCTTCATATTTACATCCATCTTCTCCCATGCTGACTTCCAAGCCTTTCTAAAGCAAGGCCTGAATGCAAGAACATGCTCTTGTGATATCTTTCCAGATAGATTCCCATCTTCCTTTGAGGCTAAGCTTTCACACTACTTGGAACTTGAACAAGTTATATAAACTTGTCTGAGGACCCCAGATATAGTGATCAAGAGCACAAAAGTCATCTTGCTTTAATGGAAAGAGACTACACCAATACTTACACCCTACCAATGGACTATAAGAATTACCATCGTACCATAAAAACAAATCATATGACAGAAGAACATGTGACTCTCTCCTAGTTGTAATATCAGTGCAGACAGTAGCACATGCTACTCAGCATTTGAGAATTAAAGAGCCTCATACTCCAGATCCAAGAGGAATTCTATGATTCAAGGACAGCATGTTTATCTTTATCGTGGCTACCTCACTGCCAGGCACTGCCATTCAATAATTCTGCCAAGTGGTATCTTTTCCTCGTGACGGCATGCTAAACAGTGATTTATTGCTTGAATACACATTGCTTTCATGGAAGTGATTTGTTTAAAACAACGGTAAAGCGCTAAATAAATTATTCATCCCATGCTAATTCTTTACTTTTATGTGCTGTAGTAAGCATCGAAATAAGAAGCCTGGGGGGTGCATTTTTTGATGCATTAATCTTGAATAGCTTAAAAGGGGGTAGGGGAAGAAAGAATTATAAGGGAGAAGTTTCTTTTTTTGAGGAAGTAGATATTTTCTTTAGCAGCAGAGAGCAGAACCTTTCCTCCTCCTCTCTCCTCAATCATGTCAGTTACTTTCTGAAGCCCTCCTACCAGGCACACAGAACCCCTGGTTCTCCTGTTCAGTGATGTCAAAGGTGCCTCTCCTTTGCTCTACAGAAAGCCCTTCAGTATAGCCCAGTCCCTGACACAGGCCAGGATGCAAATGGGCTCCTTCCCTGCAGGTTTGCCATGTGCAGAGCATACTGATTATTGAATTTCTAAATTTCACTGTTGTTGATTTAGAATTAAAGGATTATAAAGTGAGAGCCGCAGCTCTGACAGATGTATCAGTCTCCCATAGAGTAGAGAGGCCTTTCATGTCTAGCTTTCCTTTATTGTCTTTATTAGAAGCCTCTTTGCTGTGTTGGACTTGGGGAACAGGCTGACTTAAGGTTCAGGACATCCATCAGCAGAGAGCAGACAGGTGATGGTGTGAATTCACTGCGCGTGCCACTTCTCTTTTTAGAATGACACAGCAGGTTTAACATTTGAGCCCTATGTCCTAGACTTAGACTGTTTAGGTTCAAATAATGGTTCTCTCACGAGCTACCTCATCTTCTCCAAGTCATTAAAAACTCACTGACCTGTGAACAAGAAGAAAAGAAGTCAGAATAAAATTAAATATCAGTGTGAGCTTCATGGAGTAGACTAGAAAGAAGATAGATTGTTATTTGAAATATTAAGCAAATGACATACACAAATACAAATTAGTGACAATAATCTAGTAAGAAAAGGAAGTTCTATTTTCATCCACCCCATTTACCAAGGAAAGACCTTAAATTAATTAGCTAAAGTATAAACTTTGGCCTTGTTAAAATCCTGACTTCTCAACTCTACATTTGCTCTACTTTTGGACTCTTTTTGGCTATTCCCCCAGTTAAACAGAAGAAGAGATTGAGAGAATGTCCTAATGAATAGTTAAAAGAACTGAGTTTTAGACTACCTTAGCTTGCTCTCTGTTAGAGAGAAGGAACTTACAATGGAAAGGGGATCTCCACAGTATCCTGGTAACCTTTAGAAGTCCCACAGATAAGTGCATGAAAGCTAACACTCTTCAATGAGAGGACAAAAAAGTCAATAAAGCTTTTGATTGCATCATAGACATGTTTTACAACCCCTCAGCCCTCACAAAAGAGACATACAATGTGGAATTACCAATGGCATTTAATCCCTCAATGAGTCTAAGCTTTCAAAAGGAAATCCAATGTACCTGACATACCATTACTAGAGTCAGATTTACAGAAGTGGCAGTGTATGCGTCTTCCAGTTACTCAAGGTTTTGTGGCCAAATTCAACTTGGAAGGCCAGCTGCAGTCATTACTCTGTCATCCGTATACCAACAGGCATCCAGTCATAACATCAACAAATACTGACATTCTCTAAGGCAGCTGGATATTACATAGAAATCACGTGTAGTTGTGAGAGTTAAGATTGGTTTAAAGGCAGAACTTGGAACCAGATCATGCTTGACTTTTTTTTCCTTTACATAATATGGAACTTAAACTTTATTTTAACACTGGTGGCCAAACACAAACATAGTTTAAAGAGTGAGAAAGACAGCTAACATTATTTTCTGAAAACACAAAGCATTGTGTTGTCAGTATGGCAAAACAGTGACAGGAAAGAAGCTGGTAGAGTTTTAGCATTCTTGTAGGTGATAGCTAATGTTCCTGGACCCTTATTGAAGTAAGGTTAGATGGGAGGGGTGTATGAAGCTTAGTGACTGGTGGCATTTGGAGTGAAGAAAAGGATGAAGGACAACATTCACAAAGATAAACTTCTTGCTTCTATATCCTAGAACTCATCTCGTTTAGTCTCATCCTGTATGACCATATGTACATAGCTTACCTTTGTGATTATAGTTCTTAATGTACTATGTGAAGTTATTTATTTTCTCTGTTGCCCTTATAGTTAATCTCATGTGGTTACTGTATTTGACTTTGTTACTTGTTATATTGCATATACATTTGTTTATTGAAATTGGGAAGGGAAGAGGGAAAGCAAGATGATTGGCGGGCGAGAGGAGGACAAAAACATGAGAAGGGGTACCAAGTTTCCAGAAATACTGTACCCATTACCTGAAGAATGTAAGTGTAACTCCTCTATACATTATCCTGACCATAAAATACAATAAAAAAAGAAAGGAATGATGAAGATAAAGAAGCATCCAAGATTTTGCCTTGAACTGTGAAAATAACATAATGAATACTGTCAATGCTGAAAATAGAGCAGGTTGTTGTGTTCAGTGCTGAGAGCTCTTAACAATAGGAAGAAATCTGAGGGAACATGCTGTGTGGCCAGGCTGGAAACACATGTTGAAAGGGGCATGTTTACTTGGTCAGACACACAGTGGGTGGAAGCAGAGTCTGGGCTCAAGTACATGATTCCTGATTCACAGCTAGGACTGCTAAAATGGATTGCTTTGTTGAAAAGCTTTAATGAGCATCTAATGAGAGATTCCGGCCAAAGGTAAATTTACAGTGCAGCTAATGAAATTTAAGGCTCAGAGTCTTTATTTGTACACAAATTTAGGAATTCTGAAATTTGGGGGAGGAGGGTTTTAAATCTTTCCAGTTGTGTGCGCTGCCATGAGAAAACACTTCTTTTTGTTTCTTCTTTTCTTTCCTTTTAGTTTTCTTTGTTTCCTTTCCCTTTGTCTTTACTTTTTTTCATATTTTTGTTAACATATATTGACAATATGAGTGAGATTCACTTTACTATTTTCATAGATACAATGTCCTCAGATTGAATTCAGACCTTCTAGTACTCTTCCTCTCTAAAAAACAAGTTCAACTATTTCAGTTTCATGCATGCATGTAAAGCATACTAAAGTGTAAATATGGCCTACTAGTCATGCCAGCATAAAGGTTCAGAATTAGAATCATGTATTTTCTGTCACTAAAAGACAATACATTTCTAAGACTCGCTTAGCCTCCATTTTTCCAGCCAAACCTTTGTTATTCATGGATTCTATTTAAATTTTAACTGCATATCGGATTTTCTAAAATTTGAGGGTTTTTCTTTAGGCAAATTGCATTCTAACTCAAACCATAGTGAACAGAAAAGGCAAAAGAAAACTTCTGCTGGATAAGCTAATTATTACTGTTGGTTGGTTATTGTTTTTAGGATTCAAAAATTCTTGTTCCTTCCTTTTCCACCAACAATATTTTTCGTATAGAAAAAGAAAAAGTATTATATTTACCTTATTGACTAATGCCTGGTGCTTTATTCTAACTGCTTTTCTTTTTTTTCACTTTAATTTTATTATCAGGAGGGTTTACAGTTGCATATGTAATAAGTACAATTCTTGTCAAACATTGTTAGTGAGTCTCTCATTGTTCTCTAACTCCCCTTCCCATCTTACTGCTTTTCATAATTGTGTTTGATAGCAAATGAGAAAGAAAAAATTACACATATGACTATATTCTTTTCATGTTTTAAATTCCAGTGTTATACTGTGATTCACAATAGGATACTTCTATGACAGTATTAGCCGGCTCATAAATACAATGCTATCCTTGAAAAATAATATGTGCTAGAATTGGATTGACCTCTTCTGACTTATGAACAGCAACGTAGAAACCAAGTTGGAGAGGTTGAAGGGGAAAGGCTTGCTTCATTTCTTTGTACTGAAGCTAAGTAACAGGCAGAACATGAGCAAAGACCTCTCATCATTAACATGCAGTTTGCTGCTTAATGGTGTGTGTACTTTGCACCCAGGTTCTCACATAGCAGGAATCTTAATGTTTAGAGAGTGTCTATGATTCAGACAAAATGATTTGAGAGTGTTAAGATCTATCTTTCTCAGATCATTGCTTCAGAACTTCCAAGGAAATAATTCCTCACGTCCTTTCCATCCCTCTCTTACAATCCAAACTCTACTGTGCCCTCTTACTCAAACATGTTTAACAGACCACGAGGGGGAAAATAATGCAAGAAATACTATTGTTCGTATGTATAAGGAATTTTTGGCAGTGTGTGTGTGTGTGTGTGTGTGTGTGTGTGTGTAACAATATACCAGGTCCTATTTGGGAACCAAGCTGGAGGAAGATGGATCAGTTTTATCTCATCATGCCTCCTCCCCCTAAGCTTGAAGAAAGATGGCTTTGATAGAATGCCTCTTCTTCCTAATCACTACAGGAAAAAAAGAAAACATGGTGAATAATTTTTAAGCTTTGCCAATGAAATTCTGTCCCCTTGAACCATAGCTGTTTAAGCTTCACAGTGAGTTAACTACTTTCTTCTCCCTACTCCCTTGCCTCTTTTCATATATTAAGATTTTAGCTTAGGATCTTTGTGTATGCCTCATTTCTGCATTTTATAATCTACCTACAGATTTTTATTAATGCATTTTCTTATTTTTTGCATATTTATTTCATTTTTGACAATTTGTGGGATTGCATTAATGAAACTTGCCTTTTTTAAAAAAGGAAATTGAGTTTTAATTTAGCATCAGAGGATTTATGAGGAATTATTTAGGGGAGAATACTTTACCAAGAGACAGAGGCATATGAATAACCAAAATTATTCACTTGAATATGTTTGGTAAATTATTCTTTTTATTATTAAACAGAAGGAAGAAATGAAGAAAGAAAAGAAGGAGGGGTAGAGAAAGAAATAAAAATGAGGAGTCACTTCTCTATTTTGGTATTGTGAGATTGAGAGATTTGGGGAAGGAATTTGGGATACAAGAGAGACTTTTCAAGATCAAAAGTGATATTTTTTTACTTTTTTTTTTATTTTGCCAGTCCTGGGCTTGAGCTCAGGGCCTGACCACTGTCCTTGGACTTGCTCAAGACTAGAGCTCTACCACTTGAGCCACAGCACCACTTCTGGCTTTTTTTCTATGTATGTGGGACCAAGGAATCGAACCCAGGTCTTCATGCATGCCAGACAAGCACTCTACCACTAGGCCAAACTCCCAGCCCTCAAAAGTGGTATTTTAAAGATCTTCATCATAAAGCAAGTTAGGACTAGTGAATTTGACATCCTTGGGTTTGTTTGCTAAAAGTAAACATCTGTCTCTAAGGCCAGACCATAACCTCTTCTGTGGTTAATATTCTTTTGCCTGTTTCTAATGAGAAAGAACTTAGTTTACAGCAGATTGAAGAAGTTGCCTTGCCTTGAATGAGAGCTTGATTTTTTTTGTTGTTGTTTGTTTGTTTTGTTTTGTTTTGTTTCAATATATGGCAGTTCCTTAAAGAAGGCTCTGTAGCCTCTGTGAGTGTTGTTGTCTTAGGTCTTAACTACACATGACCTCTAACTCTACAGAGGAAGAAATTCATAGAAAGGACATAGCAAATTTACCGGGAGGATTTTTCACGTTTCACAAGTGCTCTCCACATGCTGCAGTTGGCTGTGTTGTCTTGCATTGATCCCGTTTTCTGTACTTCTCCATCTGTGTTAGCATCACTCTTGGTGGTCTTGTATCTTAGATTTTCCCCAAAGAGATTTAGTCGTTATTTAATTCACTCAAATTCACTGTCATATAGGGGACACTATGTAGATAAACATTACATTAAATTATAGGTGGGTAACTACCAAACTTGAAGATCATGAGACTGATTACTTTCCAGAGGGAAAAATACTCTCTAGATTGTCATGTACTCCAAATCGAGCTTATTATTTCTATTGGATTTTTATTGTCCAGTTGTGCTTGCATGTACTTTACTTTTATCTGAGAAATCTGGGGGGGGGTGTATGTGTGTGTGTATGTGTATGGAATCCTTGAATCAGTTCAACAATTATTGATGTCCTTTTCCTTTAATAAAGGAATATAATTACACATACATTTTTGGAGTTGGGTTTATATTTATTAATTGAAATATTATGGTTAGAGCTAAGCTATTCAGGATGCAAGATGAGGACAGCTGATATTATAATCAGAACTTTAAATACCAGAGGAAAAGAATCTCCTCCAATTCATATTCTTTCTTCCAGGGTGTTCACCCAAGAGGATGGGGCTTAGCCACCATGGGAAGACTTTGAAAGCAATGAAATTAATCTTTCTACTTTAAGTTGCTTACATCAGATATTTTGTCACAGCCACAAGAAAAGTAAATATACAGTGTTTTTTTTAAAAAAATAAATATCAATGGAAAATTTGGCCCTGCTTCTTTGAAAGGTTATCACAAAATGTTGTCTTCATTTTAGCGTTTAATGCAGAAGTTTTAAAATATATACTGGGAAGAAAAGAAGGTTCCCAAGAACATGCACTAGGGATTCCAAAACCATTTATAGTTTTATTTCTAAAATCTATTTAATATTAATATAGAAAATGAGCTGTCATATCCAGCATGGTTATATGACCGACAGTTGTTATAATAAAGTACATAAAGGAAGTTGTCTGTGTATTAACTTACGTTGTTGCCAACTAATTCATGTTAATACATACCAGAAGTTAGGCTTGGCCTCCCATGTTGATACACTGAACACTCTTCACTGGATTTTCGCTAATTAACATAGGAAGACACTGTTTAGTCTGCCATATACTAGTGTCTCTATCTTGTCAAACACTTCTGCTGTGTAACTCGGGGCCAAAAGTGGCTGCAACAGAAGAGAGGAGTAAATTGGCAAATGACTTTCTCATAGGGTTTTTCGTAATAGTGTCTCCGATACAGAGGATGTCAAGGGCTATAGTTGATGGAATTATTCAGCATGGGCTACAGAAGTCTCAGTCATATCTCTTCAGTGTGGTAGCTGAGCGGTTCAGTTACGAGACATTGGTTCAGTTCCAGGGCTGATAACTTCACTTGCTTCCTGGAGGATGTTACTCTTTCTCTCACAATATTTGACATCGTATCTGGCATGCTCCTGCTCTCTAAAATGTTGATGCTTCCTGACAAGCTTGGCAGATGATATGGTATATGATCTCTCTAAGTGTAAACAGAGTGAGATTCTTCCAGGAGATTTGTGAGCCACACACATAAGAAGAAGGAGCCACAGAAAAATACCAGGACACATTCCATGTGATGACAGCAGTTCCTAGACAGAATGGAGCAGTTCTTCAGACCTATCACTAGAGAAAGTTGCCGATATAGCTGCATTCTAGAGTCCTGGTTATCAAGCCTCTGTTGTTCTAATGATAACTGCTTAAAGATATCACCATAGGATTTGGAGAGAAACGTAAAATGTCTCTGGTCATGGTCATTGTTTATTGTTTCAAATCATGGATATCTGGGTACTGTTTAGTAAGAACAAGATATGGAGGTAAAAAGAAAATTAGCAGATTCTCTACTTTCTATGAGTTGTATGATTTTTTCATCACAACAACCTTGGTGTTATTGAATTTTAAATTTACATGTTACACACTCATAAACTCCATCCATAAAAATCATGAAACACATGAAATAATCATTCGTATACTATTTACTACAGTTTAGTCAAGTAAGTTTGAAAACACAAAGTTATAAGCAATTGTATTATTTTTATTCACTAGTTATTTAGTCTGTGCCCCCTTTAACATGAGCTATTCCTACAAACTAGCATCATGAATTAACAAAAGCAGTAGGAAAAAACCAACAATGAAACAGGCTAGTGAAATGATTATACTCCCTATTCTGGAGTGAATTGGTAAATAACCCCCACAGACAGTAACAGGGAAAACAAGAAAGGAAGGGAGACTGACTTCAGAGATAGACTTTGAAATGCCATAAAGGATACCTCTTCAGGTGCTGTATTGACTGTATCACTGGCATTTTCATTTTTCTAGCCCATCAAAAAGATGCATAGTACAGATTCCCACCTTCCTGCCATGGAAATTACTTAATATTTTTTCTTTTGTCGTGAAACATTGCATGCTGGGTTCTAGGGTCCCTTTTCTGAATTTTCTCATTAGATGAATGGGAGGCATAGCCGGTGACCTGCTGAACTATGTTATTTGGCTGACTGTCATATCAAGAGAAGGACTACCTAGAAATGCTTTATTCCCATACCCCCATTTTCGTGACGAGGGAGTTCTAGGGATACTTGATACACAGTATGGACCTGGAGCATCAATTGGTGTCTTCAAACAAAGCCAACCTGCTGCCACTGCCCAGCGCCTCCTGGGAGGGAGGTGATTGAAATTAGTCCTCAGAGTGACTTCATTGGTGCCCCTCCACAGATGTGTCAACAGATGCACCCACTGGGTGCACTGCATCTCGCACACGCTCACATTTTGCTTGAGTACCAGCAAAACTGTGAATCACTCATTGAAAGAAGCAATGCTGTGGCTGCTTGGAGAGAAGCCTTAGAAGATGGTGCCCTGGGGAATCTCTCTAGTTAGGTTGCCATAGCTCTTCATTTCTTTGAATTCAGAACAAAGCCAGTCACGGAGTTCCAGTTTACTTGTTGTGGAAGGTGAAAAATAAATTGGGGTCAATCATGTTTTGTGCCTTTAGAAACTCCATCCCTGTGTGAGTAGATGTTAATGTGGAAGAATTCAGCACAGTGGGGCAGCATGCTGCCGTACAATTCAATGTTACCATGTTCTGTGCTCACTGCCGCTGGTTCTCGTCTCTTGGTCTTCACAGGGAATCAATGACAATGTTTTTTGCTGAGTTTGAAATAGCAGACTTATTTTTTAATATTTATTTATTTATTTAGTGTCTGTTGTCTTGAACTGGGGGTCTGGCTCTTTATACTAGGTTGGTAATCTACCACTTGGTGCCACAACACCAGTTCTGACGTTATGGTGGTTAATTATAAATAAAATTCTCAAGCCTGCTGCAGGTTTCTTATATCTGTAATCCTAGCTACTCAAGAGGCTGAGATCTGAGGACTGGTGTTCTAAGCCAGCCCAGGCAGGAAAGTCAGAAAAATCCAGAACTAGCACCATGGCTCAAAGGGGTAGACCATTAGCCTTGAGTATAGAGAGGCTTAGGGACAGAAAGCAGGTTCTGAGTTCAAGTCTTACAACTGTCAGGAAAATCTAGCTGAATTGGCTTTGAGCCATAATTCTCACACCTCGGCCTTCTGAGTAGCTAACATTACAGGCCCAGCTGGGGCCAAAATATTTAGACCATAAGTGTTTTCAGGTATCCTGGGCTTATGTACACCAAGAAACAAGATGTGGGTGGCTTCTAGCATTAGACAGCACTGAGAATGTGTGTTTCAGCACTCCTGCAATGACTTACCATAACACTTTCTATTCTCACAGACCTCCCGTATTTCTTTGTATTCTTTTCTGACACTAAGAAAAATACTGTCTCCTTGTTTCCTGACTCTGGAAGGTGTAAACTAGAAAGTTTAGAAGTTCCTCTGAATGCAGCTGACCATAGTGACAGGTGAAAAATCAGATGGGACGTTGAAGCTATGTAACCTTAAGTTTGCAGCTGCTTGTTCCTAAATGTTAACTTTTGTGGGTTATTTCTTTCTTATGGAGACCTTTCCACTCCCAATTCTTCAAGGTTGGGACCTTATATAACTGACATATCTCTTTTTTCTACCTGTTGTTTGCTTAGCCTTTCTATGCTACATGGTAACATCTACCCAATGACATTCTTAGAAATTGAGACATCCAACGAATCAATGAAAGCCAAGCCTACATAGGAGTATGGGAAGAAGGAAGTAGCTTTGATCTCCCTGTTGGTTTATATGGAATTTGAAGTTATGACTTAATTGAACTCCTCACATAGCCCTTTCTGGGAGTTAGCACTGTTCTGTGTCTCCTTTAATTAATGAAGATATTGAGGTTCAGAGAAGTTGATCTGTATGGTCCAGCTATGGAAGCTGGCAACTGTTCTTTGGATTCCTCAGAGGATACATAAGTGATAACTCTTCCTGCAATAGTACAACAGGCAGGGTAAGGAGTTCAGTGTGTGGAGGCTAACTCTTGCTGCAGGGTGAGAAAGAGGAAGGTGTGATGGACATCTGGCCTAAGGTTTCCTGTGGAAGGCCTGCTCACCCTCCCCCAGTGACTGCAGCAAAGGCTGTAACAATTCATTCAATTATGTTAAGCACCCATTAAAGGAATCCTAAGCCTTCCCCTGGGCCATTTCAGACTGTAATTGTTTGAGACTAACCATGATTTCTTCTTTTGCCTTCAGGTGATTCTCATTTTGACAAAGCTCTATGATTATAACCTGGGGAGCATCACTGAGAGCTCACTTTGGAGGTATGTAGATAAATTGAGCCAATAATTACTGTGTTATTTAAGCATGGTATGGACTCCTGCTCTCCCTCCCCCTCTGCTCTCTCCTCCTCTCTTTCTTTCCCTGTCCCTGTCCCTCTTGCATACCCTGTTGAGAAGGTTCTGGGAAAGGATTATATGCATCCATCCTTCCTGTTTATTCTGTTTCCCTGTGATTTATCTTTTGGAAGGCCAAGGCATTGGTTTGTCAGATCACTGTGCTACACTGTTCATTCCGTTATTCTTATGCATTGTGGGTCCCCGGTTCTCAGTGATGAAGAAGGGAAGTGGAGGTCCTTGTGTCCAAGGGATCAACACAACCTCTAGGGCTGAAGCAACCAGGCTTCTTGCCAGGATCATACTCTTTCATGACCAACTGTGCATGGTCCTCTGCCTTACTAGCTGCATGCAGGTGCATGTATGTGGTGCGTGTGTGTGACACTGATGCACATGCACACACACACACACACACACACACACACACACACACACACACACACACACACCCTTATCCGTGGGATTCATGCCGTTGTCTCACCAACATGGACTGTGCATAAAAGACTCCTTCAAATGAACAGGTGCAAATCTTTTAGAGACAAAGTAACTTGTGAGTACCAGGACCAAAATGCAGGACCAAATGCAAATGAAAGGTTTAGATATGGTTACATGACACAGGTTGAGAAGAAGAGCCAACCAGGAGTGAGAGAACCAAAGCATTGTTTTACAATCAAATAGAAAATACAAACTACTAGGCTTCAGAGTTTTCTGTTGCTGGTCTCAGCTTTTAGGGGTTTGATTCTTGGCAATGAATGACAAGAATGGTTTTCTAGATTTTCTGTCTGTGCATGCTTATTTCTCTCTTGCCCTCTTTCTTTCTTGCATGTGTGTTTTGCATATGTGTACAAAACCATATTGAAACTTACAGTTTACTTATTTAATGCATACCTATTTAGTAAAGTTTTATAATATACAAATAGATCATATATTGGAAATAATTCTTGTGGATGCTCTGTTTTGCTAGTAATTGATCATCTTGCTACTTAGTAGGAAGGAACACTCCTTTTGGAAAAGGTCATTTTTCAAATGTGAAAGGAAGTATTTACAATACTTAACACAGGCTTTATTATCTGAGCCACTCAGAGATCAGATCACTACAGTCATAGTCAGTGTAGAGCCTCTCCCCTCCCCCCCCTCCGCTTCAACCACCCTTCCCACTTAAGGTAGTCACCAAAACAGGGAAGGAGTAGGTGGGATCAGCAGAAAGAAGCCTCAAGTTTTGTTCTTTCTCTGTTGAGCCCTTCCTCAGGGAAGCTACATTGTCTGGTGTGACTTCACTTTCTCCCAGACCAAGTCTTAGCATGCAAATAAAGTTGTAAAAACAGAAACTATGACCCCAAAGCAAGTTTCACACATCATCAAGACGTGGAGGGTCTGAATCAAGACTTACCACATAAATAAATGATGCTCATTGCATTTTCCTTTTTGAATGCACCAGTGAACACAGAAACTTGTTTCCATCTTCTAGTCATCAGTATATTTCTTTTTCATTCATTTATATAACAACAGTATATTGATTAACTCCTTAGGGGAGCAAAGTTCTGTGGACAGTTGAAGCAAATATTACCAAAAAATTCACCGAGATAGTCACCCAGAACTACCACATTCTTTTTTTTAGGGGGGAGGGCATTATATTTATTTATTTATTTTACTTTTTTATTAAAGAGTTTATTAACATTGATTTTTACATCATATTTCAAATGATGTATTTAATAAACAAGTATTCAAGAAGGGAATCTCTATATATGATTATTGGCACTTAGATTTTAGAACGTAATTAAAATTAGGCTGAGGGTTTGTATGTCATAGATACATATTAATCTATGTAATAGAACATTATGTCTATAGAGTCATAGGTTTTTATGTCTATGTAGTTGTGTTTATATTTCCAGTACCATGTCCATAGCATTGGTTATGCAAATATTAAATCCTCGCTCTTGTACTGGTTGGATCTAATAGCCACATATTAAGGATACCATGCGCCTTTTGTTCCTTTGGTCTTGACCCGCTCTGGATCTACATTCAGGCAAGACAAGATGCACTGTACTAAATTAATGAGCTTTTGCTCCCCATTGGTCTTGTCATCGATTACATCTTAATCCTGGAGCAAGCTGTTGACTTTTTGTTTTGTGTTGTGTTGTTGTTCACCCAAGGAGTCAACAAACTGAGAGTAAAGGGTTGATTTGACATACAGCAAATTAATTGTACCACCCAACCATCTCCATCTAAGAGTGGATTTAGCTCTGAGATTTGTGAAGCAGTGCAGTTTTTCCATTTGAAACAAGATAAGCTTAAGGGTTGAGATAAATAAAATGTCAAAATCAAGGTAGAATATCCTTACAAAGAAATATATTCATTCCCCCTCCGCCCGCATTGAGCACAGGATAATCGGTGCTCTGCTGAGAGGCTGAGCCAGCGAGGAAGCTATTGGCAGTTTAGATGATGGGAAAACTCCCTCTCTATAAGGGGCACACAGCCACAGTACCTCTCTGTCATAGAGCTTTGTTGCTGAGACCAACTTGTCTAATATCTCAGATGCTCAAAAGGCACAGCAAGATTTTCACTGCATCTCCAAAACTATACACTTGTCAGTAGAATGATCTCATTTCAATTGATATATACATATAACAAATATATACAACAATATATATATACACTCTCTCTATATATATTTATATAGAGATATTTATATTTATATTTATACTCTAGCCAGTAGCCAGCCTTGTGTGTGGACCATTTTCCTGGGAGGCACTTGGCTATTCCCAGGATTCTAAGTAGGTTAGCTCCTAGGGCTAGGCTTTGAACCCCACAGGGACCATTTCTTGTTGAATCCCTTTCCTAACTACTTCCTTTCCCAAACAGAAAGAATTGCTACTTGGATGATGCTAACTCTTTCAGTTGCATGTATTTTTTTCATATTGAATGTTTTATTTTTCTCTACATTTGCAACCTTGACAAGAGAACATTTTGAAGGTAGCATACTATTTTATTCATGATTTTATTCCCAGCCCCAAGCACAACTCCTTTCCCATAGTAGGTAATCAGGGAAGAGGAAATTTATTGGGAGATTTTAAAAATCCAAATTTTTGTCACCTGCATGTTCTAATTAACTGATGTAAAATTAATCCTATCCTGCATAATACATATACTCAGTGGTTATCAGAAGGTGGCTTATTCAAATGTTAGGTCTGGCTCTAATTAATTGTCATTGCACATGTAGGAGGTGGCAAACATTCATTTAATTGCACTTGTAGATTGACACTGTTATACCTCATGTGTACAATGATGCTTCCTTGAGTGTTGCAAGCTAACCTAATAGTAAAGCAGGGTGAGTTTATTTCTATCCATTTCTTTTCTGTCAGTTAACTCTAGGGAGTTGTTCAAATACACATGTAATGTCTAGCCCATCGATTCCTAATCCAACCACTGCACATTGTGCTGTCACCCAAGAATGAACAATAGGAAGGGGGATACTTAACCACATTTGAGACCCTGGCTCAACTGTGAGCCAAGGCCTGGGGAACCATATGTGTCACTAAAGTGGCATCCCAGGATATAGAGAGGTTTTGCCCTGTATATCGCAGGACTAGTGAGATAAAAGCAGCACTGCTAGAGAACTTTAGAAAAACCTTTCTCTTATTTCAGGTGAAGTTTCCAGAATAGTGTTCAACTCATAAATCAAGCTAGGGCACTTTCCACTCTATTCTCTTTCCAAAGGGAAATGGTGTGCCGAAGAGTTATTCCTCAGCACGGCTTTATTTCTTTCTCCTCCTGGGATGTATTAGCAAGGTCGTCACCTTTGGTTTATTGGCTTCAAACAATCTGTGATTGCAGTGGATTATGACTCCTTAGCTTGCAGAAGCAAGAGATGCAATCAATTCATGAAAGGCACAAGGATTTTTTTTTCCTTTGAGAAATGTATATTTATTTCTGCCAGTATTCCTCAGGACCAAGAATGAAAAGAGCTTTTAGAAAGAAATTTATCTTTAAATGTCCTGCTTCTTCACACCTTTCAAATGGAAACACAGAGTCAGACTGATGTAAGCTCAGCCTTAACTCAGACTTTGAAGGGAATAATATGAACCAACAAAGCCTGCCTTCTCCACACCTAACCATCCACCAAATTAACTGTGAAATTATGGCAAGCATATACCTTTGGAAATAGTTGCAGACTTATACTAGATGCACTGACAGATGGAAGAAGGAATGTGTCCTTAGAATTAAATTTTGTCTGGAGACTTTTAGTTGATGGTCCATTGTGATATCAATTCGTCATTGCTTTTCTCCCACTTGCAAATCTATACTTTTTCTTTTGGTACTGGTTTGGAACCCATTGTCTTGCCCATACTCGAAAGGAGCTCTACCACTTGAGCCATATTTCCAGACCTTTTTTTTCCACCACATAGGGTCTCACATTTATGCCCAGGCCACATTTGGCATCTGGATGAGGAGGAGAAAGAGGAAGAGAAGAGGAGGAAGAGGAAGAGGAGGAAGAGGAGGAGGAGGAGGAGGAGGAGGTTGTCACATGGTGGCAGTAGGACTGTGATCCTGCCAAGCTTAGGAATCTATCACTTCTCATTTCAAAGGAGTGACAAAATTTAAATTACCCTCTTCCTTTTACATTGCATGAGTCATTTCCTGTTTAGGTTTGGGGAAAATAAAAAAGCAATTCAGCTACCTGAGTCTTCACAACCTACCACATTTATGCAATAGCGTGGACACAGTACTATTTGGCTGGCAGCAGTGGGGCCTGGCCTACTGTAATCTTGTCAGTCAGAGTTTTGCTGACATGTCCGGTAACTGCTGCTCTTTTAAGAGAGGTCTGGACTGGGGAGTGTCCCTTTGGGGGTAGCTGTTCAGAGCCCATGGGCTGTTGTTGTGCTAAGATGGCCTAAGATCCTCGAGGTCTGCCTATCCCTGTCATTTCCTTTGCTTGTTCATCTCTGGTGTGTTGTGTCTTCAGAACTGGGAGTCTCTTACACAAAGTGGTTCCTGCTTACTTATTTTAGGGGGCTGTGAAAACAACATGATGGATTCTGCCTCAGTCATCAGGAAGTCTGGGGGACTGGGATAGGGTCAGTGAAGTCATCCCCTGGGTCCATGCCAGGCATCCAGGAACAGTAAAGGCACTCCTGATGAGTGTCATGGAGTAAGGTCTTCAGTTCACAGACTGATTTATCCTAGTCTCTATTTTCTCAGACGTAACTGCAGGATATATTCAGGCCGAAAATCGGGACCCATTCTCTTCTCAGCCTTACTCTATGAGGGTAGACGTCCATGGTGTATTTACTAAGTTTGTTTTTACTAAAATGAATTACAGGAAGGTAAATCAGGTAGTCTCAGGGAGCAGCCATCAGCAGCAGGACAAGGGGAAAACATGGGGTTCAGAGAGGATGAATATGAATATGAGTATATTATATGCATGAATGGCAATGTCAAAACAAAATCTTTCTGGTACAACTCAACATTGCTAATAAAAATATTAATGGAAAAACTACTGTCTCCAAGGGAATAAAAAAAAAGAAAACCAAAAGCAGTAACTGTAAAACCATAAAGCTGATAAATTAAGCCTCTGGAATAAATGGTAATAGAATAGAGAAGATAGTGAATATAGACTGTTGGTCCCTCTTCCCTGTGCTTCATTTATTTGACATTTCTTATTAATCCTTCACTCCCTTCTTTTCTGTTATATTCTTTATCCTTATCAGGAAAATATAGGTACTGAATCCATCCAGTGATGCCATCTGTGAGTCGCATTTTCCTCATCTGGTTAAAAAGATCTGCTAATAACTTGAGTATTTCAGACTGGAAAGAGCATGCCTTTGCGCATCTAAGATTAGATAGATTTTCTGTGGTATTTAATCAGGGAATAAATTTATCAGAAATATGTGGTCATAATGAACTGGTATTGAATTTGTTTGTGAAGAATAAATAATGTTTGAGAAGTATATAGTTTGAGTTTACCCCAGGAAGCGTTTAAAGTTGAGTCTTGCATTATATTTAAAAAATGCAGCCTTCCTAGGAGACTTTATCTAAACACTCTCATCACAGGATCTGAATCTAATCTACAGAGAAATCAGAGGAAATCCCTGAACAAAAGATGTGTTTCCAGCTTGTGTTGTTCATGAGACCTGTACAAATATAACTAGCTTTATTCTCAGGGAAAATGTGTGTGAGATTCAAAAGGAATAGTAAGAGCTCATGAAATGTAAGTTTCTTCCCATGACTAGAATATCCCATGCCTTCTCTTTTCGTATTAGTGTCACTCCATTATAAGTTGCAGTGGGGTAGGGAGACAGTCTGCTCAGAGATTGTCTAATGAAATTCAGAAACTTGTTTTTACTTCATTTTACCTCAGTTCTCTGCTGTAGTGGGTATAAGATTACGAGGAAGGGTATTAGCATTAGTTTAAACATGGTTCTATAATCTATGGGTTTTGTGCTAATGATTTCTGTGTCTTGGACCATGAATATTCCTGTCTGGTCAAAAAATTATCTTCTATTCTCACAGTAAATTACTCAGCTATGGACATTGTAACTCAGCATTTAAAGAAATGGGTGTGATGGATGCCTGTACTTTAAAGGATTATTTTAACTTTTGTTGCTCCAAATAAAAGGTTATTTACAAATAAGCATATTATTTAGGCAAATCTCTACAATTTAGAATACTCAGCAAAGGGAAGGAAGGAAAAGTTGTTCTAAGGAGGACAACTCCCAATAGAGTAGACACTTATGTAATGTGACACTTTATTAGTATATAAAATATTGAAGACTTGCAGTGATTTCTGCTAGCCTTAGTTCTTGACTCTGGCTTGTTTTCTGATTTCTCTGCCTTTTTGTTCTATCTCTGTTGACTTCTGATGGTACATTATATACCCTGCTCTTTTCCTGAGTCTTACAAAGTACATCTTTGGCAGATTATTCTTGTGGTTGTTGTTAGCAGTATTGAGTTTGAATGGAAGGTCTCTCGCTTTTGACTAAGAAAATAATGCCACTGGGTGTGGATAAGAAAGAAGTAGAACCAAAGTGGAAAGAGAAAGAAAAAGCTCGGTTAAGTGGCTGTGTGCCAATGACACAGCACAGTGTTGGCTGAAGGCCAATCCAAAAATTGGAGAAGACAGAAAGCGTGAATCTCAGCATGCAATGGACTAGTGCTTAATGATAGTTAGCTTTTTGCACCCTGGTGCAAAGCTTCCATTTGAGGCTTTTCAGAAGGCAAAAAAAAGTATGATAACATTGAGTTATTCCATTCAGAATTGAATTTACATGCTTTTGGTCTTATAATTAATTCTTCAGTTGCAAAGGACTTTTTTGCCCCTGAAATGTTAGAAATTTGGAATGAATATGGAAATAGTGAATTTTCCTTAAAGTTTGGTAAATATAATCAGAGCAATATAGTTACCGGAGAGGTCACTGCAGTGTCTTTTGAAGAGTAAATAGTATATCTTACAATTAGTGAGATAGGTGTGAACATGTCCTCTCATCTTCTCAATATAGTAATTGTGCAATCTTGGGAAAATTATTCTATGTACTCTTGAGTAAAAGAGGAAACTTTTTATTTGACAAGCTGATATTAAACCTAACTTTTAAGATTCTAAATTTCTACTTATTATTCATCCAAATATTTGCCTTGCATCCAGTGGGTGCCTTCATCATTTTGCAATGCTGTTAATAAAAGCTTAGAAGATTTTTCCTTAAATATGTCCTTCTTTACTCATGTAGTAGTTGCTTAAAGCTAGACAAAGGCAGATAGTTTCATTGTTGCTTTGTAGGTGAGAAGTTTGGTAAGTTATTGCCAGTAGCAGGAAGAGCCCAAAGCCAAAGTTTAATTGGTAGAGAACACAGGTGTGTTGCCCAAGTTGCCAATCTCTCTGGACCATGGATTCCATATCCTATATTAGGAGAAATAATAATAATAGTTTCACCAATCAATCTCCAAAGAATGTTTTAAGAAATTGCCCCAAACATCGCATGTTATATGAGCTATACACGTCAGGTCTTCTAATTGTAAATGCAAAAAGATAAAATGCTAATTATTATCCATGGAGACTCACTTTCCTCAACTGACAACTGAGAATTCCAAAATTGCTTCCCTAAGTTGCTGTAAAAGCCTGGTAAGTTAAAATTCCCAGTTTGCTCTAAGCTGTAAGAAGCTCCAGTGATGTCCATCATTAGTTAGGAGTTAGAGCAGGGAAAACTTGTTATTTCTGGCTTCTTCTGCAATAACAATGGTAGAAACACCCAGATATAACTGTCTTTAGGCATTCTTATATTTCACTGGACAGTGTACTCTTCAAGACTATTAATTTGTAACTTCTTTGCTTGTAGCATTAAAGAACAGTGCCTATAACATAATGGATATTTAATAACTATCTCATGATTCAATGCCTAAATAAATCATTGCTGATTATTTTATCTACTATGTATTGATCATATGCCTGGGACTATGCTAAATATATTTCATACTCTGTGGCACAGTAGAATCATCTAGAGGTTTCTTTGAAATTCTCTCCATGTGGCTCTGCCCAGGAATTATTTGACTCAGAATCTCTGAGACGTAAGCCCAGGACATTATAACCACAATAAAATTAATATATAGAAAACACATAGAACCAATGAACTTTGGCCTCTTGTTTAACTTGGGGTTTACCTATCTAGGGTTCCTATCTGGACATCCAGGTCACAGCTCCTGTCTTGCCACTTTTCATGGGAAAGTTTTCTGCAGCAAGGAGAATAGAAATTTATCACCCACAATATGGGCAATCTCTTTCTCATCTTGTCCTGAAACACAATCATGCTGTACATAGAAATCTGAAGTTCGGATCCCTTTGTAATGTTAAAACAAACAAACAAATGTGTACATCGAGATGAGTGAAATTCATTTCGGCCAGAAAACATTATTACATGTTGAATTTCAGATGCTTGGGTCTCAGACTGGTTTCAGTCTGACTAAACTGACTAAACATTTTGAAAGGAGTGACTAAAACATTATGAAACGAGACAGCAGTACCTGAATGCTAGTTAAATCAACATCTCCTCCTTATATGTCTGTTTGGTTGGCAACTGTGTTATTGCAAACTAAAAGTTATTGTGGCTAGGAGGAAAATGCTCACCTTGAAGGGACTTCTAAGCCTACAGAGACCATCACAGACAGGGTCATTTTGTGTGTGTGTCAAGGGTGTCCTTAGAGCCAAAACTTATCTAAATTTATCAGAATTATGTTGTTTTCTTTTTCTTGGAGGGTTAATATTTTCATTCTTCCTTAGTTCCTGAGTTCCATTTAGGTGTCATTTTTTTTTCCTAAGAAGAAAACATATGTTGGACGACAGACAAGCACACACACGTGGTAGGCATTGGGGAAAAGATTACCATCATTCTAAGACAAACCACAGAACCGTCGCTTTGTCACCTATGACAAAGTTAAATAACAACTCAGGATTCTAGTAATAGCCCGGGTGACAGCCGTGCTGTGAGGTACTTCAAGGAAGGGATTTTAGATTCCAAATGAACAGAGTCAGGGGACCTGTCAACAACCAAATGTTTCTCAAGGCAATGATTTCTACTCTATTAAAAATATTTTTAATCCAAAAAAAACCCCATGAGGTTATCTATGGATATTTCAAAGAATACCATTTTCAAAAGTAATAATATACCCATGGCATAAATTAATAGCATGGTATGCTTTTTACCTGTGAGAATATAGACAATAGAAACTCACACAACATCACTGCTATATGAACGTGGTGCAAAATTGACTGTTCATCTGATTGAAAACAACCCCAGTGTTTAACTGCCAGTGCTTCCCAGCCCTGTGGTTTGCAAACCTCTGTTAAGCAAACAATCTTATGAATATTCTTGTTGTTCTGGAAGAATCTGCCTTTTACATTTTTCCAACAGACCCCCCTCCCCTCCTCTTCCCCATGCACAAGATCAGTGCATTTATCTCATCTCACCTTTTGGTGTCCCTTTTTGCTCTTATTTTTGATTCTAGAAATATACTAAAAGTAACGGATGGCAGGTAGGAAAGAATGAACAGCGATGTGCTCATTTTGATAGACTATGCTGTCTGCAGATAATTTACCAGGGCAGAATGCTGACACACACAGCCCCACAGGAAGGACTTCTCCCTGTTCTTCAACTGAAATCATTCTTGAAAGTTTCCATTATTCATAAGGCACCATCCATGAAAACTGCAGGAAGCGCTCCTCTGATGATGCTTCTGAGCTGGTGGCTCTCCGGTTTGGGCGCTAGGAACAAGTAAACATCTGTATTGGTGTACTTGGGGAGACTGCCAGCTTTCAAGAGAAGAACATTACACTGGGATCCAGCATGTTGAAACAGTTTTCTGCTCTTATTACCAAGTATTTTGCCCTACCCCCTTCCATGAGCTACTCAGTGAGTTCTAAGACTCTGCTCTTACAGCTGCTTTTTACATCGGTTGCATTCAATATATCTCATCACTTTTCTTGTTCTGCCTTTACTGTAAACCCCTTGATGGTAGAACAAGGCTTCTTTGTATATGATCCTAACCTAGTGGAGTGCCTGGCACATTATGTATACTAATTAAAAATAATTACTTGAATAAAGGAATCAGGAAATAAAGATCTCAAAGACTTCTTCTGGATGGGATCTAAGGTAAACACCTCCAAAACATTGCTGATCCCCAAGTGTCTATTAGGGAAGTGAAGATAGGCAAAGCATTTTTGTAGAAATTGCCTCAAAATTAGAAAAGAAATTTACAGTGCTTATAGCTTCTTCTCAGGATTCCACTCCACAACTTATAGCTTTTCCAGAATCATAGTCTTACAGAATCGAATATCTATACTTGCACCTCTTATAGCTGATTCTACCACAATTATAGCTTAGAACATTTTGGTTACAAAACTCCACTGGGATCTGTTGTGATTATCTAATCTCTGAAAGGCAGATTTTCCCCCAAGCGATCCTTGATTTACCAAAGCTTTGGATTAAGATGTGTCTTGAAGAAGAGTCACCCAGCATTAGGATGCCAGGCTTCCTGGATATTTGTTAGAAATAATATAAATGAAAAAAAAAGATTCCTGGTTATTAGGCACTATCACCACTCTACCAAAGAACCTAGAACTTACAGAACCTAGATTCTAGTAAGGAAGAAGCAATATGAACGTAGATGCACTTGATGCAACTATGTGCAGTATCCAGATCTCTATTGGTGCTGGGTCTGTGAGTCGATTACTTTGTTTAATACAAACATTATTTATGCAATACATAAATGCCCACACACATGTGCATGTGTGTGCTCTCATACAGTCACAAACACACACAGATTACCTAAGAATACACATGCCCGCTTGTATATCCTGTTGGCAAAAAGAGGTAAGGCTGGCAGTGGGTCCTGAAGGTGATTTGTATTCAGATATACAGCAAGTCTGCCACTTATTTTGCAGGGTAAGCTGATGACTGTTTACTTGGAGTGTAATGACTCTTGGAGGACTGACCTTTCCTGTTGATTCTCTAACCAATCAGTGTTAACTCTTTCAGTAATTAATTTCCTTACACAAAAAGGGTCTTCCCACCCCTTCTCCCTCAGCAATCATTCATTTCCCACCATACTCAGAATTATTAGTTAGGGAAGGTTAATGACCCTACACTATTTATTTTCATCATGTTTGTTGACATCTCAGCTTCTTGTTCATAGGTGTGTGTGTGTGTGTGTGTGTGTGTGTGTGTGTGTGTGTGTGTGTGCATATGCTCTTTCAGTCATTTGTGGTCATTTGTTTGTTATAAGAACCTTGCTGACTGCTCTAAATTTCAGCTAAGAACAGCAACTTACGTGACAAAGTTTGATTTTCCATCCACTCAGGATACTAAAGCAACGGTGGGAAAATGAATCAGAAAGCCTTCAGTGTAGCCTCTTTGTGGGTGAGCTGCTTTCCCCAAAGCTACTTAGAACCCTAATCTGTCAGGTGTCTTCACTATTAAGAAAGGAAAAGAGAAAGGAAAGCCACGATGCCATTTTAAAATAAGAAGGCCATTTTAATGAGGTTGGAAAGTGAACAAAAACTATAGCTTTGTGGTTCCCACTTTTTTCTAGTAAACCAATTCCTATCCCCTGATCTTTGATAGTTCCTTTGTTTTTTGCCCTTCTACCTTTCCTCTTTCCCTGCCTCCTCCCTCTTCCCTTCTCTTCATCCCTCATTCTTTTTCTTCTTTCTTCCATCCTTCTTTTTTCATCTTCCTTCCTTCCTTCCTTCCTTCCTTCCTTCCTTCCTTCCTTCCTTCCTTCCTTCCTTCCCTCCTTCCTTCCTTCCCTCCTTTCTTCCCTTCCTCCTGCCCACCCACCAGCCTACATGCCATTCCATCTTTTCATCCTTTCTTCCTTCCTTCCTTCTTCCATCTTTCCTGTGACTGAAAAATTTCCATTAACTTCTACAGCAAGACCAACATATTATGTGTAATGGAAAGGACAAAGAAGAAAAGATGTTCAATTTGTAAGGGTTGTAGAAATCATTTATTTGGGGAAAAAGTCATTCTCATCTGATCTCTGAGTGTAATCCCGTTCTGAGTCCCTCCTCTAAAACTAAGCCACCCTTGAACACGAAGAAGTCTTAACTATTGAAGCCACGTGCCCTGAAGACACAGAAGGAGCCCTCATGCCTTTCTTTAGGATGCTTTCATGTGTCTTCTCATTTGTATAGTTTCCTAGTATGAGTTGATTGGCTATAATTATAACTTTAAAAATGTTCTGTATCTGTCATTTTTTCTATAAATTAATATATAATTTATAGGACAGAATACAAATCTAAAAAGTCTCATCTAGGATTATAAACAGGCAAAATCATAGCTTGTTTATTCTGATATGAGACTTACTATATTTCAGTGCACAGGTTCTCACAGGTAAGCAATCAGTTACGGTCAGGACAGGCTATTCACTCACCTTTACCTCATCTTCCCCATCTAAGTACTTGTTCTAAAGAATTCTGGCTATAACCTGGAGTCATTGGCTATGTTTCTTTGTACATGTCACTTCTAGCAGCTGCATAGACTAATGACTAGATTGATGACTAGATTAACTAACTAGGTCAACTAACCTAACTAGGTTGGTTGATCAATTAGTTAACTAAATAGGGTAATGACTAGTGGAGTTATCTGTCATTCTCCCGTGTGTGTGTGTGTGTGTGTGTGTGTGTGTGTGTGTGTGTGTGTGTGTTTTCTACAGAATTCACTGTATAAAGTCAGGAGTGTGGCCTAGTGGTAGAGTGCTTGCCTAGCGTGCATGAAGCCCTGGGTTCAATTCCTCAGTGCCATATACACAGAAAATAAAAGGCTGGAAGTGGTGCTATGGCTCAAAGTAATAGAGCTCTAGCCCTGAGAAAACCCAAGGATGAGGCCCAGGCCCTGAGTTCAAGCCCTAGGGCTGGAAAAAAAAATACTGTATAAATGAAAATGTTTTTTTGATTTTTGATCTAGTATTAACTAAATGCATCTAAAATCCATGAAAAATTCCCTTATAGAAATATATATATATATAGTCCCATTTACCACTGAATGAGATTTTTATTCTCAATTGTAAACTGTCTTATTTCTTAATATTTTACTTTATTGAACATCAATATAAAATGTCTGAGTTTTTCTTACTCTAGAGTCTCATAACAAGATACATGTGATTTAAAGGAAAAACATATTCTTAATGGCTGTATCAGTGCTCCTTGGATGAATTTATTTTTATTTTATTATTAATCCTTTGCTTAATATTTATGTTATTTCTGCTTCAAGTGATATGGGACATGCTGTGACAAACATAGCTCTGAGAATACAAATACAATGTGATTTACCTCAAGTTGAATGCATGTGTAACAGTCCATTCCTGTGCACTGTATATTAATATAGTATCTAGCATAAATCTTTTAATTTACCAGATAGGAAATTCTCTTTGTAGAGGAACATGTTATATTTTAATGGATTTTTTTGTTTGTTTGTTTGGAATCATTTCAGTGACAAATCACTGGCAACGTATTTATATAAAACATTGTGTACATTTTAATATATTGTTATGCAGAATTTTTTCAAGGATACCATCATGCCATAGAATTCAATAAGTCTGGAATATTTTCGAGACCACTAAGAGAGTCTTGACAAAACCATTGGCTCCAATTCTGTAGCACTTCTGGGCACTTCTTTTGGCTCTAGCTCTCCCCACGAGGATATAAAGCAAGTGTTCCCTCTTGTGTTGTTTGGTTCAGAGGGAATATCTTCATCAAAGATGCAGAAATAGATTTGGAGCAATTATATCTGTTATTATATGAAAAGAAATCAGTTTATCTAAATATTGGATAAAAGACCAATTGAGCAGAAATCTTAAAAATTCTCTGAAATAATCATTAAATCCAGGGAAAACAGGGATGACAGAAAAGTATTTACTCTGAATAGGTGAGACTATGGCTTTTTAAATAGCCTGGCAGGGTTACATATAAGCAAACCAACCAGAAGTCATCAAGAGAAAAGGTGACAAAACGTATTATTCTAAATAAATGATTTAGAAAAGGCAATATTATGATGACATTAAGACGATCAATGTTTGTCACTGTTGAAAAAGGGAAGGAAAGAAAAATAGGCACAGACACAAATGATTTCTCTGTCAATAAAACTTCTCTGTATGATTCTACAGTGATGGGCACATGCCATTGTTAATTTGCTTAAATTAATATAAAGTGTACAACTCTAAGAATGAATCCAAACCGATAAACTTGATTTGTAATGACTAATTGATATTAGGTCCATTATAAAAACATACCACTTGGGCAGATATTGAAAATAAAGAAAGGTACAAGAAGATAGATATACAGGAATTCTGTCCAATAAGCGTTGTTCAGGTTGGATTTGCAAAGAGGAAAGAAAGAATAATGTCATTTTGCTCGCTTGGGTTTGCTGTTTGTTAAGAAACTGAAGCTTCCTTAATAAATTTTAAAGCCTTTAAATAAACCCATCTAATGATCTCAAAAGTTTTAAACTTTCTGATTGACAGGTGTTTTGGTTGTTTTGTTGAGTTTTGAGTTGGCTGTGTATTAAAAGCACTTCAGAATCAGGTGATCAAGAACATATCCCAGGTAATAGAACCTGCCAGAACCTTCATGTTGAATTGGAATTAAGTAGTCTTATATCCCCCTTCATTGTTTTTTTTAATATTTTTTATTGTAATTAATAAAAGGGTTACATGATATTTGCCAGATAGAAGGTGCATTAATTCATATATATTGATACCCTTTCACATGTCTTGGTCCCCATTACCCTCCCCTCCACCTCCCCCCGTCTTGGTTTTCCCCCCTTCCCTATCCAATTTCAAATAACCAAATACAAATAAATCCTATATATCAGATAACGAAGTGAGATACTGTAACAATATGAGATAACCAAGGGACAGCAAAAGAGATGAGAGATAACAGTACATTAAGGACAACAATCATTCATTATATGGCTTTTGTTTCAATATCCTGGAGGTCTTTTCAATTAGCTTCATACTATATGGCCTTATGTATCAAGGTTTTGCTCTATTGCAGGTCTCTGCTAGTAGAGTCCAAGGTTTCTACTGATTATGACAAATGAGGGAAACCATTGAGCCTAAGTTCCTTTGAGTCTGGCTTACTTCATTTAATATGATTTTTTTCTAAGACTTTCCATTTCCTAACAAATGGGTCGATGTCGTTTTTTTCTGACAGCAGCATAGAATTCCGTTGTGTACAAATACCACAACTTGTTGATCCACTCATCAGCTTTTGTATGGCAAAGGACATAGCTAGTAAATTAATTAGGAAGCCTACAAAGTGGGAGAAGATCTTCACCAACCAAACAACGGACAAAGGCCTCACATCTAAAATATATCAACAGCTCAAAAAATTGAATCATTTCAAAACTAATCTCCAAAGTACCAACCATCCCATTAAAAAATGGGCCAAAGACTTACAGAGAGTCTTTTCTGAAGAAGAAACAAAAATGGCCTATAGACACATGAAGAAATGCTCAACATCTCTGGTCATAAAAGAAATGCAAATCAAAACAACTCTAAGATTGCACCTCACTCCAGTTAGAATGGCCAGGATCAGGAAAACAAATAACAACAGATGCTGGAGGGGATGTGGCCAGGAGGGATCACTACTACACTGTTGGTGGGAGTGCAAACTCATTCAACCACTATGGAAAGCAGTATGGCAGTTCCTCAAAAGGCTAAACATAGAGCTCCCCTATGACCCAGCAATTCCACTACTTGGCATTTACCCAACCATCCAGAAACTAGGACATACTAAATCCACTAGCACAACAATGTTCATTGCAGCATTATTCACCATAGCAAAAATATGGAACCAACCTAGATGTCCCTCAGTTGATGAGTGGATCAACAAGTTGTGGTATTTTCCCCCTTCATTGTTAATGAAGCAACCCTATTTTTTCTTTTTCTTTTTTTTTTTTTTGACAGTCCTGGAGCTTGAACTCAGGGTCTAAGCACTGTCCTGGGGTTTATTCAAGGTTAGAGCTCTACCACTTGAGCTGCAGCACCATATCCAGCTTTTTTTTTTTTTCAATGTATGTGGAGCCGAGGAATTAAACCCCAGTCTTGGTGCATGCTAGACAAGCATTCTACTACTAAGACAAACTCCTGCCCCGTACCCTATTGTTTCTTACTCTCTTTGTGCTTCTATCCTTTTATTCCGTGGTGATTGTATGTTTAATGCGTTGCACTTAGAACTAGCTCCCCCCCCCAAAAAAAAAAACATTACTTTGTTCTGGGCTCAAAATTAAAGTGCCCAATGACACTTTATCCTCCTCATTTTTCCTTAAGCTATAATGTAAGTATTGTTCACCAACTTGGAATCCTCTCTATGTGATAAGACCCTCCATTTACAAAAGGCATTTTCAGATTCTTGACCTTTTTCTATATTTCTTAGTGTTTTTTACTTCTGGGACTTCAAAAGTTCAGGAGATCCAGGGGGGATTGCTCCACTTGGTATATAAAGCATGGCACACAGGAAAGCAATTTCTTAGATTTCCCTTGTGGGAGTGCTTAAATTTCCTGAAGCAAGACTCTAGAGAGAATTTTTGAGGAAAACCCCAGGAAATGGAAGACAGAAAGAAAAGGGTTATTGGGGTAGATTTTGTGAGAGGTATATGACAGATGTCATCTTGCTTATCTGGTGTTTTCTTCACGGGCACCAGACTGTCAATATTAATATTCACTGATTTGGTAGTTTCTTCTGAGTCTTCAACATGGTTTTCTTTCTACTGAGGCAACTTACTATAGCTAGGGAATAGAATGCTTTCAGAGGCTCATGTTCTGCAAGCACAGTCCACGTATTCAGAGGTGATGAGTTCAGAAGGGCAAGAACTGACTAAGTGGGATCACATCTATTCCAATTGATTGGATCTATTGATGGGATGGGCCTGTAGGAGGGGAGGCATAGTTAGAGGACTTAGATCATGAAAGGCTTGCTTTTCTAGGCTATATCTTATCTGCAGACTCTCCCACTCCCCTTGTGCTTTCTAGTCACCATGAAGGGAGCCACTCCGTTCCAGTATTTCCCTTCCTTTTCCTTGGCGGTTGGGCCAAAGGACCATGAACTAAGTCTTTGAAATCATGAGCCCAAACAAATATTTCCTCCCTTAATTTTTCATCTTTGGTATTTTATCATAGCAATGGCAAGCTGACTGATAGGACAGTTGGTACAATAAATGTCCTGACTGCAAAGTAAATGAGATGGACATTCCTCCCTCACATCCTACTCCCAGTTCCTGATCTATTTCTATTGATTCATAAGGAAAATGAATCCTACAAAATTACTCTGGTCAATTTTACCCTTCAATCAAATCGAGTTAAATAAAGGACTAGAGGAAAAATGGGATGGAGGAAGATGAAAGAAGGTAAGAGTAATTCTAAGTAAGGCTATGTAAGTGGAAGGAAGTATGCAAGGAATCCCCTCTTCCCAGTTTCAGGAGGTTGGTGTCTGCAACATCAAGTCAGCCTGGAGAGGTCTAGGGAAATGGAAGCATTTATTCTACAGGAATATGCATAGGTAGCTAATAGAAGAAGCTTTCTTAAGAACTAATTGTCACATCTCTGAGCTGTTTCCTTACCACATGAGAATGAGAGGCACCTCCCCGTTTTGGCAAAAGGAGGCAATGGGATTCAAGCCAGCTCTATCTAAATCCTGCACTTGTGGAATGAGGTATAAAAAAATCAGAACCTGACTCTTAATTGAGAGAGTGAAAGTGGATTGCTGGAGAAGTATGGAGAGGGAAGCAAGAGCTTACTGGATGGCTAGTCAGGAAGCGTGACCCTGCTTGAATCCGGTGTGTTACAGCTGAGGGAATGACTATTTCCCTAGGTACTTGCAAGGGACTGCTGCTGGCGTTCTCTCAGATCTTGTTCAGCAGAGCTGTCTCAAGAGCCCAATGAGGAATGAATCCTTTTTTATCAGCCCTTCGCCCCACAGTGTAATAGGACCACCTTGTGGCATATGAACTCACCTGATTCCTGGGGCCAAGCAAGAAGCCAAAGCACCCAGAATCCCATTAGACAAATTAGAAGTCCCACACACCCAGTCCACTGTGTGCATGCTGGGATTGTGGTATTCAGAGAAGGTGGGAGGGAAAGGGGAAGGTGGGAAGGAAACAATGAGGGTTAATACAGTCTAATACAGGTTTGCTCAATGCTATTTTCAACTGGATCCTTTATTTACTGAATTAAGGCAGTGATTTAAAGTGAATCGGAGACAATCTATAATGTAAGAATAAACAGAAAGCCAAATACCTGGCAGGAATCATATTCAGGAGCAAGGAAATGTTGCTAGCAGAGAAGAAAATGTAAAGGAATACAGAAACAAAGACCCTGTTTTAAGTCACTAGTTATGTTTGTCTAACCCAGTAGGTACCAATAGAGGTGCAAAGAAGTTGGGCCACCCTGTAGCTTAGACACCCTGTCTGCTTTCATTTGCAATAGGTCATTGTTCTCTGCCACAGAGGGGTGATAGGGGGTAATGGTGGGAATACAATGCTTCTTTTTAGAAAGTCTTAATGTAGCCTTGTAAGAGGGAGGAAACATTGGCCACCCACTCCCTAAATCCTCTCTGGTGTGATGAACAATGTATAGAGAGGAACTGAAATCTGATAATATAGGACGCCAGTTATGTGTATTGTGGAACTAGAGCCATATTTACCATGATTATATAACATTTCAAATGTAATGCTTTTGAGAGTGAGCGCTCTAAACCATCATCATCATAGTGAAATTAACAGAGGAGCAAACCAGGATGGTTTCGAGTGAACCAGGACATATATGGTCACTGTCGCTGAAACCAAATGGGTTTCCTTGCTTGTTGCTCTTTTGTGAAAAAGTGAGATCTGTGATCATGGCCTGCTTTGGGACAGCTTCGAAACATTGGTTTTATCATCTCACCAAGCATACCCTGAGGTTCTGGAACTTTATTGCTTATTGACTTCATGCTAGATATGCATCCATCAAAATCCAGTGAGGACACTTACTCTAAAGACCTGATTATGATTCGATATAATCTCCCCCAGAGACCCTTATAAATTCATGGACGGAGGTATTGGCAGACCATGTTTAAGGGTAAGAGAAAACTCCGCAGCTCAAGCTCCCTTACTGCCTTTCTCCACACAGCTCATTGTTCTCTTCATAAAGGGCTCTGATGGGGAGAGAAAGGGGGCAGTAGTCACTAGTATTAGTTGTGATTTTTTTTTTTGAATAGTCACTGGGATTGGGGTGGGGATGTGAGGCTTAAAACCAGAAAACTTGAGTTTAAATACCTCTCCCATCATACTTGAAGTTTAGCAAACATATTGCTTTTCCTCATGAAAAGGGCATAGTTATTTATCATGTTCACACTATAGAGAGAGTTTAAAGCCAGGCAGGAGTGTCTCATTCCTGTAGTAGTTACCACTCAGAAGGCTGACATCTAAGGATCTCAGTTCAAGCCAGCCCCAGCAGACAAATCCAAGTGTCTGTGTCCAGCTAACCAGCAAAAAGCCAGAAGTGAAGTTGTGTTAGAGCATCAGGCAGTCAAGGAAGGAAGGAAGGAAGGAAGGAAGGAAGGAAGGAAGGAAGGAAGGAAGGAAGGAAGGAAGGAAGAGAGGGAGGAAGGGAGTGAGGAAGGGAGTGAGTGAGGGAGGGTGGAAAGGTGTCTCAGTAGAAAGAGAAACAAGAGGGAAGGAAGGAAGGAAAGAAAGAAGTAAAAAGGAAGGAAAAAGAAAGAAGGGCAGGGTGGTAAGAGAGAAACAGAAAGGGGTCTTTATTTGGTTATGAATACAGAGAATACATTTTTTGTTATGACAGTTGTTTATTCCTGTCATATATCTAAAATTTAAAATAATTGTTCAGCCTTATCCATTCTACCAGTCATCTCTGTGTAACGGAATGTTTTTGGGGACATAATTGCTCATGTTTTATTCAACAATTGCATATACTCTTCATTTCTCTTCCTCTTTCCTTCTAGTATGCACACACACACACACACACACACACACACACACACACACACACACCCCACACACTGTGAGCCTGATGAGATAGGTAGGTTGGGTGGGAGTACATGGCAATTGGCCCACTTCATACAGCATGTTCACTCTTGAGAATCAGCTTTGCTCGGGTGCTCCTCTGCCTGGCAGAAGACACAGCGGCAAAAATAAGTGCAGATTCCCACTTCTCCCCACCCCCACTCAGGAGCATGTAGCTGACAACAAGTTTAAAAGACAAAAACATTGCAATGATAGAAACGTAATTGGCAAGTTCAGGGAATAGTAAACAAGTTCTAAATTCACTCAGTGTTCTGAGGATATTAAAAATGAACTTTAGCTATTGAGAAAACAGTTACTAAGGAAGAAATTAACATAGACTTCTGGCCCATTTGGCTGGAGTTTCTTGCACTTGAATTTAATGCCATGTAGAGGACTAGTCAGATATTTGTACATGGTTATTCTATTCACTGACTCTAGGGATACAGTCCTCCAAGAGCTTGGCAACTCCTTTGACCCCAGAAGTGATCTAGTCAGCTTTCCCTTAATCAACATTGACTGGATTAAGCACTTAACCCAGTGCTTCTCAGCAGAGGAGCAGGGGTTGAAGGCAAATCTTGCCCTACGGGGTATTTGACATTTCCTTGAGAACCTCCCTGCCCCCAACCTTGCCCCTTGTTACAACTGAGAGTAAAGTATATTCTCAGCTTCTTTCAGGCAGGTGCCAAGCAAGTTGATAAAAATCATTGAGTACACAGGCCAGCCATGGATGAGAAAGAATTATCTGGCCTTCAGAATTTGAAACCCTAGTCTGTAAAAAGGGAAAGTTTTACTTCTTCCCCTATTTGGATCCTCTTTGTGTTTGTCTTTTGCCTTATTGCTCTGGCTAGGAATTTCAGTAACATATTGAAAAGGAGTGGTGAGGTGGAGCCCCATTTGTAAGGAATTGAAAATCATATTAAGTGAAGTAAACGAGACCCAAGGAAAAATAGGTTCCATGGTGTCTCTCATTTGTAATAATTAGTATATGTCTAGGGTATTCTAGCAGAAGATCGCAATAGCTCAGTAGCTTCATACATAGAACTGTATAAAATGATGCTAATTAAAATGAACTCTAATATATGGAATTAAGAAAAGGTTTTTTTGCTGTTTTCTTTCTTCTTCTTTTTTTTTAAATTTAGTGTTAGCAGTTATTTCTTTTCTCTTTCTTTCTTTTTCCCTTTGGTTTGCCCCTGTTGTCATTGTATATTTTTTTATTGCAGTACCCTTTATCTCTATATAACTTTAACTGATTTGGGGAAAGAAAGGGGAATCTCAGAAATGGCAAGACAAAGGACAAAGGATAAGCCAGTATAATAGCTACGTAACACTCTATATTGGAAATGAATGTTACAACTTGGGGGGCAGGGAGATGGGAGGGCACAAAGCAGGAGACAGCAAGGGATGAGATATCACTGACAAAAAAAAATTATACTCATTTCCTTATTTATGTAACTGTAACCCCAATGTACATGATCTTTACAATATTTTTTAAGTATAAAAAAGAAAAGAAAGACCCAGTCTAATAGAATTATAAGTTTATTGCTCTAGGACCTAAAAGCAGACATTGGGATCTCTGACTTCAGGAAATGAGGAAGAATAATATGCACATTACTAGAAATAATTTCTTATCAGATAATGTTGAGTACCTAGTTGTGTGCCAGACACTCTGCAAGACTTTGCTATTGTTTATAATTATTGTAAGTTTGATTCATATCAGTCCTCTAGAAGTTTCAGGTTTACTGAGGTGAACACATGTAGAAAAAGTAAGTATGTTAGAATAGTTGTATGTGGAGGGTAAAATCAATAAACTAGAGAGACACTAGTGGAAATATTGTCAGTAGATTTCAGAACATGATATGTAAATGAGAAGAGAGAGAATAAAGATAAAGTTTTTGAAAATAAGCCCTGTTCTTTAGAAAGAATTTGATGCAGGAAATTTTATATGAGAAATACCTCTTGGAGGGAGAAGAATTCATCTAGTTAAAAGCATTGACTTAAACGTGGAATGGTGAGTAAGAGAGTAGAAAAGGAAAAAGTTTATTTCTATCTGCATATGTCAATTTCACTTGCTCCATAAATGCTTTTGACATTCTATGATCAGAAAAAGTCAGGTTCAAAATGGTTAGTTTTTAGTGAGGAGGATTCCATTAAATAAAGGGTAGAATACTCACAAAATATTAGGAAAGGCAGATTTTTGTCTTCATGAAAGTTTATGGTTAGATATTGTATCTAAGCAGAAGTGACAGGAAGACTTTTCACAAAATGATGACGACGTTTGCACTTTGATCAAGTGAAATCGATGCAAATGAATGTGTATAAGCTAGGATGGGGCAATGGGATAGAGTGCTTGGCTAACACGGGTAAGCTCTGGCCTCTGTCTTTAGTAAGGCAAAGGAAAGTAAGAAAACAGAAAAAAAAAAAGGAAGCAGGGAGAGAAGGAAAGAAGGAAGGAAGGTAGGCAGGAAAGTAAAGAAAGAAGGAAGGAAAGGAAGGAAGAATGAAAAGAAGGGTTGCAAAGATTTCCAGACATGGGAACCAAGAAAAATGTCAGAAAGAAGGACTGAAATGACTCTCTCTTGTGTGAGGAGAGAGATGAGGAGTAAAGGGCACTGTGGAGTGCACTGAGCCACAAGAGTGGGCAGGAGTTGGACAGAGGTGGGCTGTATGGCAGGAGAGTTGCTGGGAAGGAAAAGGAGGCAGACTGTATGGTGAAGGTGCAAGAGAAAGCGCCGTCAAACCACATAGGAGAAGGGTATTTATTGGGAAAGCATTGGATTTCTTGTCTACAAAACAACCAATGCTTTCCCAATAAATAGTAGATTCGCTGAGATAAAAGAAACTCTCAAACAACCCATTAGGCACAAAACATTCTCTCTTTGTTTCTCTTTCTGGCTCTCTGTCTCTCTCTTTGTCTCTTTCTGCCTCTCTCTCTGTGTCTGTCTCTGCCTCTGCCTCTCCCTCTCCGCCTCTCCCTCTCCCTCCCTCTCCCTCTCCCTCTCCCTCTCCCTCTCCCTCTCCCTCTCCCTCTCCCTCTCCCTCTCCCTCTCCCTCCCTCCCTCCCTCCCTCCCTCCCTCCCTCCCTCCCTCCCTCCCTCCCTCCCTCCCTCTCCCTTCCTCTCTCTCTCTCTCTCTCTCTCTCTCTCTCTCTCTCTCTCTCTCTCTCTCTCTCTCTCTCTCTCTCTCTCTCTTCTTAAAGTATTTGAACTTAAGAGTCTTTGGCTCCTTAATCAAATGCCTTACAACTTGAGCCATGCTTCTGTCTTATTTTTGCTGTAGTCACCTTTTCAATTGAGTCAGGCAGTTTTTATCTTGGCCTACCCTGGACACAATTCCTCCTGCCAATGCATCTCACATATCTGGGATTGCAAGTACATATTACCATGCCTGATTTATTTATTTAAGACTCTTATGAACATGTATCCTGAGCTGACTTCATACTGCAATTTCCTGGTCTTCGCTTCCTGAGTAACCTATGCTACCATGCCCAGCACAAATTCAATTTTAAAAAGATTATTTGAGAAAGATTAATTTTCAGATAGAGATCTGGAACCCAGAGGAGTAGGAGTTGGTTCTAAATAGAACTTAATGAAAAGCAAACAGGCTTCCTTGTGTAAGGGCTAACGTAGTCCCCATTACAACCTTAAAATGGAACCTGTTGTTGAATAAAGACCCAAAGAGAGCCCAGATCCAAGTTTCAGGCTGTTGCTTGTGTTTAAGGGAGAAAGATAATGAGTAGTCAGAAACCAGATTAGCCAACATGAAATGGAGGGGTGGAAGAATCTTCCACCATAATAATCTCAAATAGTGTGTAGAGCTGACAGCACTATCCAGCCATCTAAGCTCTGAAATTTCTAATGGATGTCTTGTTGGAAAATGAGCGGTTGGAATGCTGGGATTGTGACATGGAAATGGACCATCACAGTTATCTCAATCAGGCTATGCATTTCACACTTGACAGTGAGTCCAGAGGATCAGGCTTTATCCAAGATCAGCCTACCCTTCAGCCTACCAAGGTGGGCTGCCTTGTATTTTGGTTTATTTCAGTGTTCTATTTTGGTCCTTCTCTGGGAATTTCAAAAAGGAAGAAAATGAGGCCTGGCATGTTGAGTGTAAATGTTGGTCAAATAGCCATAGATGCCGCCTCCCCCCATTTAGTTTACGCAGAAAATGTTTTCTGTCTTGTTGCTAGCCCAGAAATATACATCACCCTGTTGAAATCCAGTCTGCTTTAGCTAATGATGTGAACCTTAACTACAAATTTAGCAGTTCATCACGGCATCCAGCAGTTTGAGTTTATCACTTCCCGAGGGGAGGAAGGAGGAAAAATAGCACAAGAAACAAGCTAATAAATTTGTTTTTAAAACCCAGCATCCTCCTCCCTCTGCTCAGCAAATGGTATAAATTCTGTCTGTTTATGGTTTGCTCGAGGAAGCAAGCTAACATCAAAAGTGTTTTAATGTCCTTTGATTTACTTTTTAAGTGGTTAGTAGGATGATGCATGGCAATGTTTTGGAGCCAGTCACAAATTTCAGATAGATGGGAATTCCATTGTCTTCCTCCCATTGAGTGAGTGGCTGGGTTTGGGAAGGACTTACACAGAATGTAGGGCAGCAGTGCAGCGTACATTTTATTTTCTCTGTGAGTGGCGGGTGGCTCTTTATTATTTCCTTTTTGTTATTTCTTTTTTTTATTGTAATTAGTAAAAGGGTTACATGATATTTGCCAGATAGAAGGTGCGTTAATTCACATACATTGATACCCTTTCACATGTTTTGGTACCCATTTCCCTCCCCATCCTTTTTGTTATTTCAAAGAGTTCGGTGACACGGGACATTCAGGAGCTACCGCTGAGTGGGCTGGGGACTTAGTGGAGACTTCCTCCATCCCGCCTTTACATTTACCAAATTTTTTAAAAAAATGGCCCTTCTGTATTGTCATGAGCTCCTTATTCCATTTTGCATAGTTCAGAGTTGTGCTGAAAAACAAACCAGGTGGCCAAAGCAATAATTGACTTGGGTTTGCATTTATTCAGGCTGTAATAAGTACCTTACCAGGCATAGCACCCAGCAGGGTGAGCTGGGAAAACTCACTCCCCCTAACACAGGGAATTAACAAGCATTCTATCCCCTGCTCATTCTCCAATGCACAATAGCCAGCCTCACTAAGAATGTAAAGTGAGCTTTTGAGATGTAAATTCTCTGGTCTGCACATGAAAATCCACAACAGTTCCTTTGCTTGGTCTTTACTTACGTGACTTTTCTATGAAGAATTGGTATATTTTCATTTCAACAACATTTTACTTATCTTTAAATCCATGCAGAGTGCATCTGTTTAATAATGCCTGGGAGCCTTTGGTTCTAGTTTGAAATAATACACATTCCTAGTACCACTGCTTGAAGTACTTTTTGAAGTAGAGCTTCTTTCTATGGGAAAGAGGAAAGTTGACAGGAAAGGAACTTACTCTGTCACATTCTGAGGAAAATTGTCATGAAGCATTTTTTTGGGAAATGATATCTGGCCAACCAAAAGATACTTTATTACATAGTCTCTAATATTTTATTATATATATCTATATGTTCTCTCTCTATATATATACCTACACTTGTATGTATAATATATAATAATAGCACAGGTTATCAGAGTGACTAGAAACACACACACACACACACACACACACACACACACACACACACACACACACGCCAGTACTATACCTGAAAACCTGGGGTTCTATTAGATTGCATTTCAGTTTGTGTGCCGCTAGTTGTAGAACCCCAAAGTGATCTTATGATTGAACTCTTTATATAAATGCACTGGCCCTACCCTTCTGTGTATTTGTGTGCTATGGGAAGCCTGTTAAAATGTAAATTTGTGGGTCAATAGGGGCTTAGATTCCCATAGGCTGGGGGGAGCATCAAGAAACTACACTACTAAGCTCTTTCCATAAAAGAAATAAAAAATGTCCTGAGAAAAATTGATTGTCAGGCATTGTTGTTGTTGTACTCTGCTTTGGTTGAGCTATTTTGAGGTAAGGAGTTTGGCTACACAAAGCACAAGTATTGGATATTATCTGGCTTCACCTTCTTGAGGGATATAGCTTTATTACCTAGGAGGTGCTTCAGTGGAGAAAGTGGAGAACCCTGAAATCACCTCCTTTCTAAAAGGTCCCATGCAGGTTTCACCTTTGAGGAGCTTTTCATATAACTTGATGCCTGAATGAGTCTAATGAAATCCACCTGGAATGGGTCCAGATTCTGTATTTTCATGTTTCCTTTGTGAGTGTCGTGTGAATCAGCATTGAAAGCCTCTGGCATCAGAAATGAGAAAGACTTTAGGGTTCCCACACTGATTGGGAAATGCCAAGGGCTATAATATTGCCACAGGTAGTGGCAGTACTGAGTGGGGTCCGATGTTTGGAGCAGGGGACTCTACTGCCCAAAACTTCAGGGCACTGATAGAAATTCATTTGTCAGAAAGACAGGGCTGAGACTATGTGGTAAACAGCAATAACAACAACAACAATACATTAACAGGTTTTGCTCTCATCCTGTCACTGCAAAGATGGTGTTACCTGTACCATTTGTGGCCTTATTTCTGCTAGCATGGGGAGGCCCAATGTGGTACTGGCTGCTAAATGCTTCCTTGTAGAATCCTGAGTGATGTACCCGCATGGGAGGAGAGGTCTTTGACAGGCAAGCTTTGAGATTGTCAAAATTCATCTACAGAAAGCAGTAGCAGCAGTGGGTTCTTAGCCATCTCCTCAAAATTGATTTCTTGTTGCTAGGCACCAGTGGGTCATGCTCCTAGGCCTAGCTACTTAGGAGGCTGAGATCTGAAAGTTGTGGTTGATGCCAGCTAGGGGAGGAAGATCCCTGAAAATCTTGCCCCCAATGAACCACCAAAAAGCTGGAAGCAGAGCTATTGCTTAAGTGTTCTTGAGTGAACAAGTTCAAGGACAGTGGTCAGGTCCTGAATTCAATCTCCATGTATGGCAGGCATGCACACATACACATAACCAACACACTCACACACATGCACACACCAACAACCTGCTCTTGCCCAGTGCTTTCAAGTTTACAAATAGTTTTAGAAACATTTCTTTTTTGATCTTCACAAGGAATCTGTGAGCTGGAGAAAATGAATTTAAATGCTTTCTCCAATAGTGGATGTGGAGAAAATATATTAAATCTACAGAAGTAATTCAAGTCTTGTGATTGTGCTTCCACATCCGGATAACTATCATAGTGAGAACATAGGTGGACGTGGAGAAGTAGTGCGTGGAGAAAGGAGACCCAGCTAAGTAAAACAATGAGCTGATATAAAGAGGAAACAAAAAGTGACCTATAACATTCACTGTGTATAATTGTCATGGTGGCACACAGTTGGTCCTGGATGGGGTAATGAAACTCTGGTCCTATCCTCCTGGTGTATGTATGTACGATATATTGTGGGCCAATAACTGTGCTATATAAAAACAACTTCTTACATGAGCTGCTTTGGCTTTCTAGTAACGAAGTATTCCATAGAAAACGGCAATTAACTACTATCTATCTATCTATCTATCTATCTATCTATCTATCTATCTATCTATCTACCTATCTGTCTATCCACTTATCTATCAAATCTATCATCTCTATGTCAGTCTATGTTTATAAATGAATAGGTAGAGGCATAAAACTGTTTAGTAAATTACCCTAAATTTTACATTATGCGATAACCAGGATCCTTATATCAAGGACCCAGTTCTTCTTTCATTTCTCCATTTCAACTATCTTCCATATACTTTTCAAAAGGGAGCAGAATCAGTTACACATTTGGAAAGGTGGTGGTAATAGAAAGCAAATGTATTTTTTATTCCATAGTTAGAAAAAATTTCAGTTTTTATAAAGCTGAGTAATGTGGCTAGCAAGCAAAGTATAGGTAAGCAGGAGGAACGAGTGAAATTTGCAAGAGAACTTCTGAAGTCATTTTCTCTGTATTAATAAACAATTTGGAGTGTTTCTCGCTGTGACAAATCCTGGAGACCTAGCTTCCTGGCCCTTAAATCAGGAACCACATACACAGGAAACCAGCAATGTATTGGCTGGATTTGCCTTCTTAGTTTGTGTATGTAGATGTATTGTGACATCCTCTGTGTGTGTGTGTGTGTGTGTGTGTGTGCGCACATGCATGCATTAGTATGCACATGTCAAGATAAGATAATAAAGAAAGGATTGAATGACGTGGTGATGATTTTGTAAGAATATGGAGAAGCCAAGTTAATGCTGGAATTAATTTTAAAGATTAAGACTTCTGTACAATGTACAAGAATCTTGGGAAGGATGTAAGGAAGGGGGATTTCTTTACTAAGATAAATTAGCCCACATCACTACCGCCATCAACTTAAATAAAATGATGACTAGTAATTGGGCAAGGGAAAATCCAAATACTGTGTAGCTGGGGTGAAGTCAGCAAATGATTCTGTGGATTCCAGTGCAAGGAAAGGATCCCATTTCTGTATTTGTATCAGAGGCTCTTCATTTCTCCATCTCAATTTCTTTTCCTGAGTACATTTTCTCCTTCTTTTGATATCATTTGTATTCTCCCTTTCCCCTGCCTACAGCCACTTCACAAGAAAGCATGGTGACTTGTGACAAAAGGAAATGATTCTTTTCTCACCCCTGTGCAGGCGGTGAGGATCCTCTGCATGAGAGAGATGGATTGAGGGCAAGTGCAGCATCCGGGCAGCCAGAATGCAATTGGACAGGTCCTCAAGGGCCGTGTTGCCGTGGGTTTTCAAAATGCTCTGTTGATGCTTCCTTCCCAAACAGCAGTGTGGTCAGAATACTACTGAGGGTGACAGGAGAAGGGAGAAGCTGCTGGCCTCATGGCCACTTTGTGGGGAGCTGGGGTCTGGATGGCAGAGGAAGACCCACTTCAAGCCTTACGAGCAGCAAATCAAACAGGCAGGCTTAAGTATACCACGAAGGCAGAAATTGGCGTACATGGAATGTTTAATGGTGGTTTCAGACATAAGAAGCTGGGCAGTGGAGTCTTTCCCAGGCCACACTTCCACGGTGTCCACAAAGGCTTGTTGGGATGGTTCGAGAAGTCATAGGAAACCATTTGGGAAATAACAGGATCCTGGCTGCTCATTGCGGCTCCCCTGCCTCAAAATGCAAAGATACCTAGAGGCGCTTGTTTCCGTGTCCTGGATAGTGTGTGTGAGGATTCTCAGGCCCTGGGGAAAGAAGGAAGTGTGCAGCTCAGTAGCGGGGACTTCAGAGGGATTTGTTCATCTAGGCACTGAATACTTCAGCTACGAAAGGATGCAGAGCACTCCCCAAATCCTCATAGAAACTCAGAGAAGATCCCTTCTCAGGGATATAGTCCTTAGGATAAAATAAGATCCAGCTTTGGGTTCTGGGAATCCCTCACTTCTGTTACGTGGAGTGCATCAGCAGTGCATGTGTCATCTATGCTCTGCATCATTGTGTGTTCATGAAGTTGTCAGTGCAATTTTGTAGTTAAACCATTTACTTTTTATTGATGACCTTTGCCAGAATGATGGGAAGTTAGGATAAGAATGTTGGCCTATGTCTACAAGTCATATGGAACCCATGGAGCTAAAGCATGATACTATTAGAGAGAGAGAGAGAAAAAAAAAAGCTTCAGTGCAACACGGTACAGTGGACAATACGTAATGTAGGTATAGGGTAAGGCCCAGGAAACAAATACACACCAAAACACATATGCATGCAGACATGCATGTGTGGATACAAATTCTCTGATGTAGCAAACTCCCAAATAGGAAACAAAGAGAAAATCTGCAATAATCTGAAATGAAATTATATGTGTAGTTGCTCTACAGAAAGGTGGCAATAAACATAGACCCTCTGTATGTGGGAATGATCCTTCTTTTTCATTTTGTCATTCTGGTAGTTTGGAAGGAAGGCATGCTGAAATAGCTTTGGGGGAAGAGTTTAGATAAATTTTATAGTGATTGGAGGCTGATTCTGTTTGTTTTGTTTTTGCTGATCCAGGGTTGAACTCAGGACCCTAGTTCTGCTTCTAGCCTCTTTTGCTCAAGGCTAGTGCTCTATCCCTTGGGCCATAGCTACATATCTGCCTCTTTGTGAGTAGTTTATTGGAGATAAGGATCTCATGGACTTCTGTATTTGGGCTGGCTTCAGACCACTGTCTTCAGATCTCAGCCTTCTGTGTAGCTAGGATTACAGTCGTGCACCACTCAGGCCTGGCTGGTTCTTTTGAATTATGGTAGGCTAATCCCAAGGTGTACCCAACAACTGCACAGTCAGCCCCTGTCTTGAGGTGTTGCAGTGAACATTCTGCTCTTGATAGGGCACTACTTTGGGATCCAACCAGAATAGAGGTTTTCATTTCAAACGAGAGTCACCTGTTGTAGAACTTACAGTTCTTACAGTTGTTGAACGTAAATGTTTACTTAAAGAGAGAGAGAGAGAGAGAGAGAGAGAGAGAGAGAGAGAGAGAGAGAGAGAGAGAGGGAGGGAGGGAGGGAGGGAGGGAGAGGGAGAGGGAGAGAGAGAGAGGGAGAGAGAGAGAGGGAGAGAGAGAGTGAGAGAGAGGTATCAGAATGAAATAGATGGCATTGGTGTTATAAGAGGAGAGAAATTGAGTTACTTGTGACCTAAGAGATAATAAAAGAGTAGGCAATAGGCTATATAAGATACTAATCATAAATCACAAGATTGTTTAAAAGCATTTTAAGGCAACCTGGCTCTAAAATTTGATGTTTCTGTCATTGGTAGTGGAGTTAGCAGAAATCTGATATAATTCATCCTCACAAAGGACAAACAAATGCACACATACACCCAGCGATTATGTAACAGAAGAAAGGTAGGCTCAGAGAAAGCAGAAAGACATGACCAAAGTTAAAACTACTATTACTGAACAGCAAGAATTTTAATTCCTTTAGCTTATTTTAGAGTATGCTCCTCTTTCTATAATAACTGGCCAATGTAATTCTAAAATTATTTGCAGTAAGCATTTTATATATAACTATATACAGTAAACCCTTTAGTTACTAACAAAGCAATCACATTTTGTTTTTCTGTTCTCAGAATTATATGTTAAAACTAAATATAAATTTCTAATCATGCTTCCCTAAGAAACAAATCATAGGGCATATTAGGGAATTTAACTTTAAAATATTTTTCTCTAATTTTCTTCTTTTTTTCTTCCTTTATTTTTGTTTCCATTCTCTTGCTTCTCTTAAAATTGTTTTTCTTTTTTTTTGTTCAAATTTAATCTAAACTTTAAACTAATCTAAATTTTAAACTTTCTCTGCCTCATGTTTGAGGTTAAACACTTTTTTTCTGCAGAGTGAATCTTTGGTACATACAATATTTAAATAAACTTGTTTGCATTCTTATTATTTTGAGCCACAAGTACCTTGTTTGGAAAGTATTTTTTAATTTCTTAGTCTAACACTGTTTTGCTTATGAATCTGCTTTATTTAGCTAATTTTATTTCTTGAATTCATTCAGTAGTGAATTCTGGGTGCTACTTTTACCCTATTTTATATCAACAATCTTAATAAAATTGGCCAATAGTTGCCCATTCCTTAATCTTTACCTTCTAGGATGATTAGGAAGCAATTTTTTCAGATCTGGCACAATTCCACTGTCATCATTCCTTCTGTAGCTTCCTATTCGTTTATGAGTTTGAGAGAGAGAGTTGAGTGTTCTGTCTGCCATTAAATCTTTGAATATCTACCATAAACAGTTAATGATGTATTTTAAGCTCTTATTTAAGCATCTAGGCTACATTTCCTCCATGTTCTCATAGGTCAGTGGGTGCCATTCATCTCATTGGTAAACTCCTGAGGTACCTAGGTACCTTGATGCCTTTTAGGTCTTCTTCTTTCTGTGTTTGTGTGTGCTGTGCATGAGTATGTGTAAGTTCCTGGAAAGCCTTTCTGGGTTTTAATAGATTTTGAGATAGCTGATAATATAGTCTGGGAGTAATTAGCACCAAATTAAGTTTTGTTGAATAAGGGTTTGTTAAGGACGCAAAACTTAACTTCTCATCAAACTGTCTGACTACAAACTCCAGGACTCCCAAAGACATTGCAGGGAGTATGCAAAGCTGTGCTTGTGCAGGATGGAGGAATTTCCTGGTGAAAATGTTCAAAAACTATTTGGAGAAAAATTGAAAGAACACAGATGATAGAGTAGCAAGCGTGTGAGTCTCTTGGTTTCATCGGCAAACACAAGAAAGCTGTGTTCTCTTAGAGTCCTGATTTCTGGATTAAAAGATTCTCCTCAAGAACAAGGAAGCATGAATGACTCATGACAGTGGTCTCAAAAACAACAATGGTAGCAACGCAATCCATTACTGGTTTGAGAGAGACCACAATACTCAAATCCTAATATTTACAGTCCAGCCTCCTACAAAATTCAAAAACAACCAAAGAAGAAAACTTTTTCCCAGCCAATGTAAAATCTCCTATGCAGTAGGATTTCTCTGTCCCACTGAGAATAGTATTATTAATGTAATTTAAAGGTAATTAAAAATACATTTGTTTTCCTTGCTCAAAAATCTCCAGTCTTTCTTCTCACTCAGAAAGTCCCGCTGAGCTGGTTTGATCATCCAAAACAAACAACAGTTATTAGATTACTGAATTCCGGGCAAAATTGTTAAGAAGATAGTGTGGAGGAATCAAGGCAAATGAGCCTCGACAGAATTGCTTTGGATTGTAGCACAACATGGTGTTAAAAGTCTTCTACTGGGCTGAGAGTTTAGCCTAGTGGTACAGTGCTTACCTGGCATACATGAAGAAGACCCAGGTTCGATTCCTCATTACCACATACATAGAAAAAGTTGGAAGTGGTACTGTGGCTCAAGTGGAGAGCTCTAGCCTTGAGAAAGCTCAGGCCCTGAGCCCAAGCCCTGGGACCAGTACAAAAATATAAATTAATTAATTTTTTAAAAAGTTTTCTGCTGCTGAACATGGAGATGACAAGAAACACCTGGCATGCATGCTGTACTCATTTTTCTCAATTCAGGAAAGCCATTCATTATCAGATGTATAGTCTTGGCCTTGCTGCTCTGTATGCTTGTCAGTTGCCACCTTAATTGAAACCACACAAACAAATGCCTTCATATTGGTGCATGCAATCTTGGATTTTACACACAACTATCAACCATATCACTGATGCCTGTCACTGCTGGAGACATGAAAATAAAAAGCAAGAAGAGACATGGACCATTCACGTTTGGACTGTGATTTAGGTCAAGGACATGCTACAGACACTGTGTTTCAAAAATCTGATGGCTAGCTGGTAACTATCAGTATAATGCCTGGTTAAGCAAAAACAGCTACCCTTATAGTGTAACTCCTTCAGCATAGTTGGAGTATTTATCGTTTCTAACAATTATACTTATTTGTAATGTGTAACAATTATAATCCCTTGTAAAAATTTTTTCATAGAACCAGAAAACTATGCACATGTAATTGCAGAATGTTTGGAAATTTCAGAAAATTCAGAAATCAAATCATAATGAGATGATAAAAATGAAGATTTTTTAAAAAAAATTTGAGATCTCCCAGAAACAAATTTTTAGTACTTGAATATCTTTGGTTATGGAGGTAAGTATTCTGTGTGTGTGTGTGCGCGTGTGTGTGTGTGTGTGTGTGTGTGTGTGTGTGAGAGAGAGAGAGAGAGAGAGAGAGAGAGAGAGAGAGAGAGAGAGAGAGTGTCCTTGAGGGCCTAGACACTGTCCCCGAGCTTTTATTTTCAAGGCTGAAGCTCAACCACTTTGAACCACAGCTCTACTTCCAGATTTTGTTTTATTTTTTGTAGTTAATTGGAGATCAGAATCACATGGACTTTCCTGCCTGAGCTGGCTTCAAACTCAGCCTCTTGAGTGGCTACTACTATAGGCTTGAGCCATTGGCATTCAGCAAAGTTGAGCAATTTAATCTGTTCTCCACCTTTCTTGTGGTAGATGAATTTCTGTCTTTTATATACTTTCCTCTTCCTGCAATTCATAAATAATTATCCATAGAGCCATACATGTTTGTGTACTTCTGTAATTACAAACCAATCCTCAAAACCCAAGTAAGAGGATCATGAGTTTGAGACCAGTGTTCGTCAGGAAACTCTACCTCAGAGACAACAAAAAAAGAAAAGAGAAAAGAAAGAAAAAAAGGAAAGAAGGAAAACAGAAGTATTCACCATTATCTATAGAACACAATTTTTGCTCTGTGGGTCATTTTCTACTCATGAATGAATCCACTTTACTTCTTGGACAGGTTGATGGCAAAACTATTCTTGCCATTCCCTGAGTGATCTCATATTCTCTTAGTGTGAGATTTACTTGGGAACTCAGAGCTGATAGCCTTAGCTATGCTGGATTCCAACTATAAACCTTCCCTAGAGGACTTACCTATTAAAAGAACACTATCAACAAGGGAGATGAGAGCTCTGCAACTCAAAAATGGTAAAGAGACAACGAGAAGAATTAATGCAGTAGGGAAAGAAAAGCAAGCTAAACAAAACCTGGAGTCCAGTTTTTACCTACCCTAAATTTGTACAAGTGTTACCTCTTTGAGCCTTAGTTTCCATCCACATCTGTGTAACAGCAACCTTAACAACAAAAACAACAATAATAATTAGTATGTACTTCATAGATTTATATGTGTTCTGGAATGTAAATGCATAGCATTACATATATTATTTGAGATCTCACAGAAACAAATTCTAAGAGTATGATTCTAACACAAGTCACTACTTGTCAGATGATCCCTTAGTAATAAGGGAAAGTTAGAATGACATTAGTAGTCGACTAATGAAGGACAAGATACTGAATCTGTTGTTACTAATTCAATGTATGTGTCAGGAGTCAGTCTCATTGGGGAAGCTGCAGAGTCATAGGACATACTTGCGTTATCCTATGTAATAGGGATAGAATTTGATTATTTATATATAAATTGATAGAGGACTGCAGGGGGAGGAGACAAGAGTTCATTTTGTGGCGATTCCTTTCTAAGTCTATCATCACTGCGTAGGGCCGGAGCCCCCTGCAAACCAGAGAAAAGCCACGAACAAAAAAAAGAACTATATAGTACATTATAGGACGCATCTAAGCAGATGCAGAGCCACAGATAAGACAGACATCGCCTTTACTTGAAAGCAAACACACTAAGTTTATTTCAATTCCGTTCCACAAATATTGTTGACGGACAGTGTGAAAAGTCTCTGAACTCGAATAGTCTACAATTTTGTTTCTATAGAAGAATGAGTCTGCAAATAGCATGGTAAGTAAAATGTAAAACCGAAGTGAAGTGAAAACACCTTGGAGGGAAATGATGAAAATTCATGAGGGTTGGTAGGCCTCGTAATAGGTCATTTAGAGAGCAATGGTTCCAGGGAAATTGTGCCTTGAGTTTCGTTAGTGCTATGAGATCATTAGCTTTGCCAGAGTGAAGGAATGGGTGTCTGAGGAAGAACACACACCCCCCGCGCACACACACACAAGCATGTGTGCCTACACATGGTGTGGCTCATCTTTGTAATATTAGCACTTAGGAGGTTGATAAAAGAGGATCTCAAGTTCAAGGCTAGCTTGGGCTACATAGGGAGACACTGCCTCTAGACAATTATGAAAAGATACTTAAGTTTGCATGTCTTAGTCCTTTATTTCCATATACTTTCAAATAGTTCACTGGATGAAAAGGAACTATTAGATCTGGTAGGTAGTTCAGAAGGTCACAGAGGGCACTGGGAGAGAAGCTAGGGGCTTTGTAGGTTCTAAAAGCCTTAGCAAAATCAGTAAAATTATTTGTTTGTCTGTTTGTTTGTTTGTTTATTTATTGCCAGTCCCGGGCTTGAGCTCAAGGCCTGAGCACTGTCCTTGGAGTTTCTCAAGGCTAGAGCTCTACCACTTGAACCTCAGTACCACTTCCAGCTTTTTCTAACCTGGGTCTTTACGCATGCTAGCAAGCACTCTACCACTAGGCCAAACTCCTGGCCCAAGTAAAATTATTTATATAGAGAGTTCTCTAAGTTCTGCTTGGCAGACAGTTTGTGGAAATGTGATTCTAGATATGGGTAGAAGAGTTAAGAGACCACTTTAGAATTTTTGGTAGACCATGGTCAGTCCAGGTGACAGAATGGATTTATGTGATCATAGAAGTATAGGCCACCAGCCTATCCTTGTAAGACAATGTGATGTAGCAGCCCTGGGGACATTTTAGGCTTTTAGATGAGGAAGCTGCATGACTGTAGAGCACCTCCATGTGGACAGTGAAAGTTGATGGGAACAAAGGAACAGGGAGGCCTGAAATGCTGCTTACTTATCTTTTCTTAGCACCCACCATTCCTTCTCTGCCCCTTATCCTTGTGTCCACTCCAAATAGAACACCTTTTTATTTTTCTTACCAAACTTGTATTGTTTGATCCTCCAGGGCTAAGGTAGGAACTGCAGACAAGGAACTTCATGTCTACCAGTAGGGTTCATCTGTAGACAGATAAGAAAAACAAATAGGTCAGCAGGGTTTTTTGTTTGTTTGTTTGTTTGTTTTTCTGTTGTAGGAAAAAACGAGTTGGTTCAACAGGCTCATCTTACCCCTAATTGTTTCCATCAGAAAGATCATGCAATGACTTGTTATGAAAAATAAGTGACACATGCAGTAAAAAATTGCCCAATAGAACATTAAGGATAATGTTTACACATAAGCAGTGCATCTATAAACTAAGGAGAGAAATTAGATCAAAAACAGCATACCATGGACAAGGCTTGGCAGTGGGTTCATGTACTAAGGAGCCCAGAACAGAGGACAAAGAATCAGGGTGTATGTTTTGAGGAGAGAGAAGATAATAAGAGAGAGAAGAGCCATCGGAATTGATACATGAGTGAAGGACCTTTGGAAATAAATAGGACAGGACAAGAAAAAGAGTGAGTCATCAGCCAGCATCCTGTGACTTCCCCTCCCCCACATGTCTGGCTCCAATTCCTTTTATCCATACCACCCACAGCTCAGTAATATAGCCTAGATTTGTGCCCTGATAGCTGTCCCTCATCCCTGGTGAATAAAATCATTTTTTTTTTTGACTAGTGACAATAGCACTGGGAGACTAGCGTCCCTTCCTGTGGTGATTTTTGGAAATGTTGGTGTGGTTTCCCTTCTCTTGTAAAGCGAAAACAAGATTGTGAATGTGGATGGATAACCTATTCCTAAGCAAAGCATAAAACTTCTTGATGGAAATCCCAATAGAAAAAGAGAAAATCCTGCTAGAATTGGTGGTCAGACATCTCATCAGAATCCGCTCAGTATTACAAGAGGGTTTGTTGTAGAAGAGCTGGGAATCAGCATGGGTTTAGAGAAACCTAAACAATAGGACAAGACTAGAGAGCAGGACAAGGGAACACACATCACACATTTCCTTAGAAATCCAAGAGGGAGAGAGGCTTTCACATGGATCTAGAAACTCCTGGATTTCCACCCTGGTGTGTCTGGGAGCTCTTAGCTACAATAGACAGATATTCTGTATCTATTCAGGTTGGTTTTTCACTTGAATCAAGTTTCTAGAGATGTTAGCTACAGAATCGATGACATTCGTTTTAGTATTTAAAAATATATAGAATGAAGAGCATATAAAATTTCATATATTAACTATTTCTAACCATGCAGTTTAGTATTGTTAAGTGTTTTCATGTTGTTATAAAACAAACCACTAAACCTTTTCTAGCCAGTAATCTTGAAACTCGATACTGAATTTTGTCTCTCACCCTAACTCCTGGATAGTAATCATTCTACTTGCTTTTGCTCCTATGAATTTCACTGCTGTAGGTTCGTCTTCTTAGGGGAATCTTACTGAATCTGTCTTTTTGTGATGATCATATTACTCTTCATGTAATATCCTTACAGTTCATGCTTAGGTTACACTGCTTTCATTTTACTTACAGTTCATCCTATTATAGCATGTGTCAGAATTGCTTCCCTTTTGAGGGGACATGAATGGTCACTGATTTAGGAAAGTTCATTTCTTTTCTCTTGCTCTTCATTATGCTGTGAAAGTGACGTGCATTCAGTAGAAACCAAACTTTAAAATTTGAATTTTGATATTGTCCTGTGCTAGTATTACCCAGTCCATATATTATTTCTCCTCAAGTTCAACTCTAGGCTCATTGACGTGTCTTAAGCATAACTTAGCTATGATGTCTGAACTGAAGTAGGTTAAGTCAGGTCTCCATGTGTAATATTTTCAACTTATAATGAGTTTATTGGGACAGAACCTCACTGGAAACTAGGAGTATGAGACCATAAGTACCCACTATGCATTTTGCTTTTGCTTTCATCCTTCAGTGGCCTCTTGGTAACCACTACAATTTGTTTCTCCTGAATATAATTGTATGATCATGGATAGGAATCCAGATTTCTCACACAGGCCCTGCTTCCAGGTTTCTTGGACATTCACCCTAAGGAGTAATTGAGTAATGTTTTTTTTTGTTTTGTTTTGTTTTGTTTTTGGCTTGAGTCTGTTCATTCTGTGAACATTTTGTTTTACATTTTTATTAGCATTTATTTGTTGTACAGGGTGTTTCATTTTGTATTTCCATACATGCATACAACATACCATGAACAAGTTTACCTTCTCCTTTACCCTGTTAAACAATTTCATTGTTTTACCTTCAATTGTGTATGTGACACATTATGTCCATGTTCATTTTTCCTTCATGTTTTCCATTTAACCTCTTCTCCATGATATCCCAGTCCTCAAGAAAGTCTGTTTTATATTCCCTTAATTCATTTTCAGTGAATAATAATTGGGATGAAGGGACTTCACTATGACCTAAGGAGTGATTGTGATATCACATGGCAATTCTCTTTTCAATCTTTAGGAGAAACTTTATCCTATTTATCCATGCAGACAGTACCTTCACACAATCTTACCAACAGAATTCAGTCATTCCTGTTTTTTCACATCCTCTCTCTACTAAATGAAACATTCTATCTCGAAGTCATAGATCATGTGCAAAACATATTGATGAATATCTGAGGAAAGTTAGGAATCTTAGAACAGCTATGTCAGCTTTCTTGAAATTTAAAACCCTGTAAAAGGAAAGAGAAGGAAAAAAAATTAAAAACTTAAACAGGAATCCATTGAACTGTGTAGTCAACACTGAACTAACAAACGAAGTAAACTGAATTCAATGTAAAAATTTTATTCATCTGAATATACCTGGATATCCGATTTAGAAGTTTTTCAGTACCTGTTAGGAGAAAGGCCAATACTATGTGAACAGTACTTCCAGGAGCAGAGTTACATAATTTTCGAGGTAGTCATACAGAGTACTACCTCTGATTATCACCCGTTGTGGATAGGTGGAGAAGGTTGTTTTATGGCAGAACAATTTTAATTTAATGTTCGATTCATCATTGCAATTCCTGAATTTAGCTGGATGGAATTCCTGGCTTCTTCCATCTCCAGATCCTTCATAATGTTGTAATGTTATAAAATGACCCTCTTTATTTATTTATTTTTTTTGGCCGGTCCTGGGGCTTGAACTCAGGGCCTGGGCATTGTCCTTGAGCACTTTTTTTCAAGGCTAGCGCTCTACCACTTGAACTACAACACTTCCTCTGGCATTTTTCTGTAGGGGGTACCTAGGAATCTAATTCAGGACTTCATGAGTGCTAGGCAAGCACTCTACCACTAATCCACACACCCATCTCTAAAATGACTCTCTTTTCCACTTCTTTACCTGCTTAAGGAGCTTTTTTTGCTATATGTATATACACATACAGACATATGCACATAAATATATAACCACATATTTATAACCATGACAGTATATGTTATAACTATAGTTATAAAACTATATTTAACTATGTAGTTATATATACATATATATATTTGAAAGATACAAACAAATGGGTTTGGTACAAAATACGCCTAATGATTACCCCAATTACTATTTGTCTTATGACTACATAGATTCGTTGCACACAATCTTAGTTACCCTATAATGAAAGTCTATAGAATCATTTCTATCAATCTTGAGGTTTGTATTTGTGAAGACATTTCTGGAAGGATTTGGCTTGAGATCACTCTGCTCTATAGAATTAAGATGATCTTTGTAAACATTATACTGTCCAAAACGAATTGGAACCAATGGCCTAAAATAAAATGTTCCTACAAAGTACATACAATAGTGATTTTTGTTTCTTACCACTGCCACAAATCCTTTATTTTTCTCCACACACACACACACACACACACACACACACTGACTTCCAAATTATGTTTTCCCAAAGTACTGTTTATTAAATTGTATCAACTGTGGGAATAAAATATATCACATGATCAAATGTTACTAGATAGAAATGAATTTGCCACCTGCTGCTTCCACCCGCCCACCCATCTGGGAGATAAAAGGGATTGAATTTGCTGAAAAATTACTCTGATTTATATTTGTTTTCCTTTAAGAAGCTCCATATGTCAGGGACAGAACCACAGCTGTTGTAAATTTTTGAAAGTCCATCCCTATTATTCATTTTAAAAATTCTATACAAGTAAATGCTTTATAAGATAAATTTCCTGCTTATTTGTAGATTCGAGTTTTGTATCAGAACTGATGATGTATTGAATTTCTTGCTGCTGAAAAACTGGAAAAATAACTACTCTTTTTGAAGTGTATAAAAATTAAATTACTGTTTAGTTTGTCATTTGCGCTGTGCTTTACCTCACTTTCTCTCCCCATTTCTTTCTCTCTTAACTCTTTTGTTGATCCCTGTTGTCTTTTCAAAGGTCAGAAATTGAAATTACCCCTATTGTACACAGCTGTTATTATTCATCCTGATCATTGTATCAACTTGGTGCTTGCTTATCTTTCAGCTAAACATTTGTTTCTTTAAATTTCTAAGAAGTTGTTATTTAATAGCAAAATTTAGCAGGTGCACTGTAAAAACGGTTCCTACCCCTCACTTTTGGACCAATCATTGGCTTGATTAATTAATTTAATCAAACACTCCAGTCTGAAGGCTCATCCTAATTAACTAATAGCATTCTATTTCTCAGCACTTTGGGGACCTAGATATTTTTGTTGTATAATGTCAGCTAGTCATCATATTTGCCCTTTTATTTTTGAAGGTCTGGTTGGGGGGCTACCTAAGGCAGAAGGTATAGTCAAAAGATTATTTCTACTTAAAATTGCATCAGGGAATGAAGGGAATATTACCAGAAATTATATCAACATTTTTAACTCTTGGGTGAGCAAATCCTTCTGTAGAGCACTTGTGATTTCTGCTCTGTCACTACTGAGATGCAGACACATAGTCTGAGGTTGCAGGCAAGGGGAGGGGAGTGGGGCTACTCACCCATGGAAATTCTACCTGGCATTCTGCTTGGGTTTATAAGGCTACCGGTGGGGCCAAGAATTATGTTCACCCCACTACAAACCCAGAAAGCTTTTCATTCATTCCAAAACGACTGGCCAATTAAGAATTGAGCCAAGCCCCTCATGGTTCCGGTCAACATTCTTTCCTAGTAGCCTGGTGATTTGTTTGACCATCTTGTGATTCTTTGTCTTTCTAAGATGTCATTTAAAAAAAAAAAAAAAGAATTTTCCATCACAGATGCCTCTCAAGGCTGATTTTACATACTCATTGCTAGCGATCACATTTTAATTACATGAGCCTTTGTTTTGATTTCTTCTCTTTAATAAGGCTCTGCTGAGGAAAATTTCCCCTTTCTGGGTCTAATCAGCTTGTCAGATCAATTAAGGTAATTGACGGCAGGTTTATCACATTCCTTAATCAAGAGGGTAGCCATTTTATTAGTGGAAAACAATTCCCAGATGATGATGATGATGAGAGAGAGAGAGAGAGAAGAAGGGAGGGAGAGACTGAACTCCATTGCCACCAAAGTTATTGGGAAGATCTCAGGAAGTTACCAGGAAGTCCAGATGTCAAGCGGGGCTTAGGGCAGTGAGTGTTATTTATTTATTTATTTATTTATTTATTTATTTATTTATTTATTTATTTATTTATGTTTCTGCTTTCCCAAGCATGCAAATCACTGGGCCTTTATTCTTAAGGACAGAGAGTGGCGGTAGGTGCTGAGTTCCCAGCAGGCTTCAGGAGGATCCAGCAGTGCTAGTCTCTGAGCACATTGGAGGTGCCCTGGCATTGTCATTTGTTTTCCCTGATGCCCCCTATGCTATGGTGAGATGAGAGTTGGCAGGGACAGTGGCTGTGTTTTCTGTCCATTTACAGCAAATAAATGCCTGAAACAAGGGGATCTGGCTTTCTGCCAATGTCTAGGCAGCCAAGGAACTTCAGGACTGTTAGGGTCCGTGATCAAAGGAACGAGTCTGACACAAAAGCGGAAGTTGGACGTTAAGTTAAACAGAGGTTTATTCCGTGTCTAGCATCGAGAATCATACTGACCGGTCAGGGCAGTCTCTAAGATGGGAGTGAGAGAGCGACCCCGCCTAATCTTACAGGCTACCTTTATAGACCCCAACCATGTGGCTGGGCTGGTCATACACAGGTGGCCAATAGAATTCAACATGGTTGATTGATGGCTGGGGCAACCACTGACACCTTTGCTGTTTGAACTGACCTATCACCTCGGTGGGCTTCTGGCATACTATTCTGAGGACAAAGGAAGGGGAGGGAATTCCCTGGCAGGCCAAGGGGGGTTGGGTGGGAGGAATTCTGGTAACTCCACCTGGTTTAGCTGCTCTTGTAATCTGAGCTGTTATCAGGGATTCTGCAGCCCCGGCCTTATGTCAAGTCCTCCTTTGTCATAAAGATGGGAAATGACTGTAGGGGATGGATTTTGGGGAAGTCAAGAAAGGGGTCCCTTCAAGGACTTCTGCCTCAGCCTGCTGCCCCAGAAATCTAACAACCTGTCCGTAAAATGATTCTCTGAAGCTATAGAAAATGATATCTGAGTTATGAATATAGAACACATCAGATAGATGCCTATCAGAAAAAAAAAATCACATTCCACTGGGAGGGAAAAAACTATTGGGGCTGGCCTTGATGTTTTGCAAGTCAGTATCCATCCAGAGTTCTTGTGGCATGTAAACCTCCCCTAAAAACTGTACCTACCACTTTAAATTATTCAAGGAGGTCCAGATGCTTTCACATCTGTGCTTCTTTAGTTTGTCCAACCCAGGCTCTGCCTCCACTCACACTTGGGTTGCATATGAAGGGATAGATTCTTTCACTCTTAAGAGCTCATACACTACTTGAAGAGAAGTGGTACCATTTCTGTGATGTGTATTGTTGGTCCTATTTTAGTTTTAGATATGTAAATAGGATATCCAGTTCAGTGGAATAAATTTCTTTTATTTGAGGTAGTCATTGAAGTGACACTTGACTTGGTCATGGAATGAAAACCTGCAAAGACAACAAGGCATACTAGTACTGCTTTCTTTCATTTCATGTAATCTAACCAAGGCTTATTGATTTCCTTAGAGTAAAACTAGTCTCAAAGCCTTGAATTCAAAAGGTATTTATTGATCATTTAACTCCTGACTTCTATTTGGTTAAGAGGGCAGACCTTCTTTGCATTAATCCTGGTCTTTCAGCTTCACTTTCAGTGCTGTTTTTACCAAGAAATAAATGAAGTCTCTCACCTCCCCCAAAGAACAAGCAACAGATCTAAATATCCTCCAATTGTTGAGCAGGTCAAGATCAGTCTGATCTTACATATATCTCAAGATACTATGAACACAGTGTGATTTCTTCTTAATTGACCTGTTGAACCATTACAGAGTTTTAAAATTTCATTGAATGTTACTGAATCTATTAATGATTTAACCGTATGTTAGACTATCGTCTTTGTTGATTGTTAGTCAATATTGACTTTTATAACACATTAATCTTTTTTCATATATTTTTATTGTAATTAATAGAGCAGGTCAAGATAAGTCTGATCTTATATATATCTCAAGATCCTATGAACACATTGTGATTTCATCTTAATTGACCTGTTGAACCATTACAGAGTTTTAAAATTTCCTTGAATGTTACTGAATCTATTCACGATTTAACCATATGTTAGAGTATCGTCTTTGTTGATTGCTAGTCAATATTGACTTTTATAACACATTAATCTTTTTTCATATATTTTTATTGTAATTAATAGAGGGGTTACTTTATATTTACCAGATAGAAGGTGCATTACTTCACATACATTGATACTCTTTCTCATGTTTTAGTCCCCATTTCCCTCCCCCACCCCACCCCTCATCTTGTTTTCCTCCCTTCCCTATCCGACTTCAAATAACCAAATATGCATATATACAATATATCAGATAACCAGATGAAATACTGTAAAAATATGAGACAACCAAAGACAGCAAAAGAGATGAGAGATACCATAGTACATTATGGACAACAATCACTCATTATATGGCTTTTGTTTCTATATCCTGGATTTAGCATCATATTATATGGCCTTATGTATCTAGGTTTTGTTCTATTGTAAATTTCTGCTAGGAGAGCCCTAGGTTTCTACTGATTATGACAAATGAGGGAAACCCTTGAGCCTGTGTTCCTTTGAGTCTGGCTTACTTCACTTATTATGATTTTTTCTAAGTCTTTCCATTTCCTTACAAATAGGGCAATGTCATTCTTTCTGACAACAGCATAGAATTCCATTGCATATAAATACCACATCTTGTTGATCCACTCATCAACTGAGGGGCATCTGGGTTGGTTCCATATCTTTGCTATGGTAAATAGTGCTGCAAGGACATTGTGCTAGTGGATTTAGTATGTCCTTGTTTCTGGATGATTGGGTAAATGCTAAGTAGTGGAATTGCTGGGTCATAGGGGAGGGATCACTACTACATTGTTGGTTGGAGTGCAAACTTGTTCAACCACTATGGAAAGCAGTATGGCAGTTCCTCAAAAGACTAACACATTAATCTTATGAGTCCACTGATACTTTATGGGCATTTGGGAATCCACTTGGGTTTTCTTGTTATTGATTTTATTTTTAATTTTAATGTTTATTGTAAAGGTGATATATAGAAGGTTTGCAGTTACATAGGTCAGATAATGAGTGCATTTCTTTTTGAGCAGTGTCACCTCTTCCCTTGTTTTCTCACTCTTGACCCCCCCCACAAGTTGTATACTTAATTTTCAACGGAATATCCAGTGAGTATCACTGCTGAAGTAGTTCACCCTTAGGGGGAATCCATCTGTAAAACCCATTCTCACTGGCACTTAAACCCTGTTTCAGAAGTCAGTGGTTCTCATCTGCCCAGACAACTATTTTTACAAGGCTGTGGAATTCTTGAGTCTCTTGACATTTTTTATCACACTATTTCCTCCCTACAATGGGTCCTTAACACAAGATATCTTAATAAATGGCTCCCAGCTTGTAGACCCTACTACTCTTCTCCTTATCTTGGTTATTTGGAATGTCTGATAAATAGGAGTTTCCACATTACACGTTGAAGGCAGATGCTTCTACTTAAAGCTGTATGAAATTTCCAGCCATACGTTCTAGTGTTTGGAAAGATCTATCTTTCCATAGGCCTGAAAGTTGTGATGTTGTTTTTTCCTAATGACTTATACCTACAGAGCCAGGTACTCAGGATCTTTCACAACCACTGTCCACCTTTCCTGAGCAATGTGATAAGTTGAGTAGCACTGAACTGAACCAAGCGATAGTAATTATATGGTGTTTGGGAAAGAGATTTCTCAGTAATGCTAGGTTAGTTCAGTGAGCAGTTCCTCTCAATCTGATGATGATATGTGTCTGGGGTGTCTGTGTGTGCACATGTGCATGCAATTCTAAGAATATCTGATGGGAAAAATAATCTCTCCTGGCTACCAAAATCTCAACTTCTGTATAACTAGAGAAACATGTAAACAATGCAATGAACAATCATCTTATCAAGGTCTTATTGAAAGACCTGCCAAATATTTATCCTTTGCTGGTGGTGTCATGGGTAAAAATTGCTTTATAGATGTTTTGCCGTGAATCTTCAGAGTAAATTGGGGACCATTTAATAATTGAGAACCAAAAAGGAAGAAGCCAGAACACCCAGTCCTGTTTGATCTGAGACTAGTTGGAGAAAATTGAAAAATAATCTATCTTCTTTTTATCCATATATGCGCTTTTACTCTCACCCTGAAAACTTTATGAGCTTTAAAAATAATTTGTATAGGGCCAGGAGTTTGGCCTAGTGGTAGAGTGCTTGTCTAGCATGCACCAATACCCGGGTTCGATTCTTCCGTACCACATACATAGAAAAAAGCTGGAAGTGGTGCTGAGGCTCAAGTGGTAAAGTGCTAGCCTTGAGAAAGTCCAAGGCCCAGTGCTCAGGTCCTGAGCCCAAGCCCAGGACTGGCAAAATAATAATAATAATAATAATAATAATAATAATAATTTGTCATAAAATATTATAAAACAGAAATAAAGGAAAAATGTAATTACTGTAACATTAAGTATGTCTGAATTAATTGTTTATCACAGTCTCTGTGATTCACAAAGCTTTCTCTAGAAATCCAAACTAGCACAGATTTTGTGCTTTTAAAATATAATTTCCCAAGTCTTTGCATTTCTGTATGAATGGCCCAATATCATTCTTTCTGAAGTATGAGTAGTATTACATTCTGTGTACATACCACATGTTCTTGATCCAGTCATCCTCTGAGAGGGCATTTGGGTTTATTTCATATATTGGCTATATTACACAATGCTTCAGTGAACATGGTTATGCCAGAAAAATTGTATTAAACAAAGTAAGCTGGATCCCAAGAAACATAGGTTTTGAAGGTCCCCTCATTAGAGGTAATTAGGATATGCCTAAAAATATACAAGTAAATACACTGAATGATGAAAAAATAGACACTAGCACATGATAAATTAGAGACATTCATGCATTGAGGCCAGGGTAGTATATGAATAGGAGAGGGTCACAAAGGTTATAAAGCTATGTGCATATTATCCTATAAAATACTGTTATTTTTTGGGTGGGTCATGGGGATTGGCCTGGTGCTGTCCCTGAGCTCTTCAGCTCTAGGTTACCTCCCTACCCTTGAGCCAGCCCATGTCCAGGTCCTTTTGTGCCCAGGCTGAGTAACTAAGATTACAGGCATGAGCCACTGTGCCTGGCTTATAAAATATTTTATGAGATGAATTCCATGAAACAGAAGCAGGCGATTTTTTAGTTGCTGTTAGGGTTTTTGCTTACTTTTCGTTTCTTTATCAGTTTTTGGGAAGCTAAGGGAGGGGTGCAGAAAAGAGTGAACAAATACAACAATGTTCTCATTAGACATTGTGGAAAACAAATTGTATATCTTATGGGTAGGGATTGGAGGGAAAAACTGGGAGAGAAGCAGGGGAAGGGGAGATATAGTTTAAAAAGTATACTCATTATTTGCCTCATGTAACTGTATCCCCTCTGTATATTACATCTAGAATAACAATTAAAAAATCCAGCAAAATCCCATGCTGGGAGTGTGACTCAAATGGTAGAGCAATAGCTGAGCAATGAAACTGAGCAAGCATGAGGCTGAGGCTCTGAGCTCAAACCCTAGTACTGGCAAAGAAACAAACCATGAAATTCAGGTATAGACTACCTTTATCCTAAGGTGGGACCATATTTTTATCAAACTTTTTACTTGAGGATTGCCTGTACATTTCTCATTCTCAAACTGATTTTGCTTCTTTCTAGAGATTCATAACCTTAAAAAAAGGCTTCAAAATATAGCTGTATGTGGTGATGGCTGTCCGTTACCCACTACTTAGGAGGTAGAAGCAAGAGGACTGAAAAGATGATGCAGAGGGACAGGAGGAAAGAGAGGGATACTCTGTCCCCTACCCACCAAAAAAAAACATATTATATATGATTTTCTCCCACTTCTTTTCTCAATACTTGTGTTCAAATACTTTCAGTATTACAGAGATCTTTATCATTCAGATCGTGCTGTATTTTCCAACTATCATCACGATACCTTTTTAGTAAGAACATGCATTCTAACTGTTGAATAAATAAATATTCAGGTCTTCTTCTGAAAACAAATGGAACATCTCTTCAGTTTTACTTTCTTTAAGTGGCTTCCCTAATTGACACTCACCCACATTCCGTGTGGAAAGTGTTTGTGCTTCACACAGGGAGAGGAAAATTTAATTTGCCTGATGTGGGATTTAACTGACAAATGTTAGAAACTGACCTTTTCAACAGAAATTTGCTTGGAAAGTCCTAAGTGAAACTCTGCTTTAAGCTAAATTTGTCACCAAGGTGTGATTTAATTCTCTTCAGTGTGGATCAATTGCTCGTATTAGTAATGGAAATTGAAACCTTTCTAAATAGTGTCCATAAATGTAAAAAGGGAAAGGAGAGAATGTGAAGGTTAAGTTGTTTCACTGCTGAATAGGAATATTTTTCCCCAAAATGTAAGAGGAGGAAATCTTTAATACTTCCAAAGAAAGACAGAACTGAGATAATGTTGTATTGCTTCAGAATTCTATTTGAAAGTTTTCTCCCCAGGAACCTATGACTATTCAAAATGCTGTATAACAGAGTTGAATGCTTAAATTTTCATCTCAGTGGAATCCAAGAACCCTACTTTTCACACTCCTAGTTTTAGGAGTGCATGGTTTTTATGTCTAGAATGCAAGAAAGGAGGAGGAGAGGAGAGAGTGTGCAAGGCAGGAAGAGGTTTTGACAACTTTCCAAATGTAAAGGAGCTCCTATAAGTAGGGAGAAAAAGCAATGTTGTTGACATGCATAGCCTGAGGAATGATGGATGTTCCAACAGGGAAAATAGCAAAGTATTGCTTGCAATCTCCAACTATGATCTATTGTGAAGTTTGAGGAAGATTCTGTGCCTTGATTACAGACGCTAACTTATAAATGTATTGAACAAGCCAGGTTCTTCCTGTCCTGACAGTCTGAAAGATCAACTTACCTGTGCAAGGTCATGAGAACCATTATTTTCTGTAATTCCCTGAGTCTCAGAGGAGCTTAAGTCAATGAAATGAGTATATCTGACATCAGCAGATACAAATCAATACCATTTGGCAATAGATTTCCAGTTATTATTTTTTAAACAAATTTCAAGCATTAGCTCTTAGACTGGCCCTCCTAATCTTTGAGCATGATATATTATCTGCAGGAAGAAACATAGAAGCCATTGGAAGGATAAAGGAAAAGATAGGAATGTGTGTGTAGCATTACTAATAAAATATGATAGGCTGGGAATGTGGCTTAGTAGTAGAATGCTTGCCTAGCATTCATGAAGCCCTGAGTTCGATTCCTCAGTAACAACGGCGCTGTGGCTCAAATGATAGAACACTAGCCTTGAGCATAGAGAGGCTCAGGGACAGAGCCCAAGCCCTGAGTTCGGGCACCAGGACTGGCAAAAGAAAAAAAATAGCTAGACTTCTGAACTTGGCCTCCCATACTGAAGCAGTTTTAAGGATTCAAATGTCCTTACGCACATCAGATGTACATCTTAGGTTAACTGCAAGTGGCACTTATCAAATGAAGTCAAATTGAAAGCCACCTAGATACCATGGAATGTCAATGGTTTTATATGCACAGGAAGGAGAGAAGGTTGGATCTTATTTTCCAGATCTCCCATACATCTCTGTTGAAGTTATTTATTTTTTACTGAATTTCTTAGAGAAATTTTTATCTTTGTTTATGCACTCCACCCCTAGATGTGTGTGTGTCTGTTTATCTGCATGCCTGTGTGTGTGTAATCTCAAAATAAAATTCTAACAGTCAACATGAAAGAATTTTTATCTATATATTATAGACCAGGTCTGCCAACTGGGGCCAGATTCTGCCCACTACCTATCTTAATGAATTAACTTTTATGGGAAAACATGACTGATTAGTGCTTCAAAAGCAAAGTTGCCTGAAAAAAAAAACTTTATGGTTCACAAAACCAAGTATATCTAGATTTACCAGAAATAAAAAAAAAATGGTTTGTCAGTTGTTGGTCCACACTAGTGTCACCCAGGTTTGAAAGATTCAGGCTATTGACTGCCATCAATTACAAGCCATTTAGTAGTTACCAAATTTTGTAGGAAGACACAAATGGTACACTAGCAACTCAAGAAGTACCTTTAGTACATCAGTTCATGAATTTAGGCAATCACCACTGTCTTTATGGGGATTTTAAATGTTATAAGCCTATATTTTTCAGTGAGATCGCTTTCAGAGATTTCAGTGCTTAGTTATTTTACACTGTCCTCCCTTGCTGTGACAAGGTATCTGAATGTGAAGGCAAAGCTTAAGGAAGAGACATTATTTTAGAGCATTCAGTCCATGGTCTTCAGCCTCCTTTGCTATTAGGCTAGAGATAAGGCAGAAATATTATAGAGATGGGAGGCAGTGGAAAATAGCTCACTTCATGGCAACCAGGGAACTGAGAGACGTGGGGGAGAGACAGTGTCAAGATGCACTCTACAAATGCATGCCTCCAGTAGCCTCCTTCCTCCAACCAGGACTGACCTCCTTGTAGCCCATTCAGCAATCAAATCGCCATTAATTTGTTGAGGAGATAGATTAGGATCCCTTTGGTTCATTTGTTTTGCATTAGCTGAGTTCTAGGTGTTTAGCATATGGCCCCTTTTGGGGAATACTTCATATTCAAATCATAACAGTAGTCAGCTCATTTTTACTCATTTCCTTTTCCAGTGTATTTTTCAGGGGCTCTCTCATGTGAAAAAAAAAGTTTTGGGGGATGTGTTGATTGAACTTGCACATGAATATCAAGGGAGGATTATTATCCTAATTATTGTTAATCGACGGGGGATAGATACATAGGATACCAGCTTAAGAATTTAGTCCGATAGGGACTAAGAATGTTGGCAGCAAATTTTAATCTTCTTAGCTCTTTTAGTTAAGCCTGTTGGTCTCTAACCATATTAGCTATGTCATTTTAATTTCTTAGCTTCTCCTTGAGTACATGTTGTGGATAGATAATAGGTTTGAGTTTTTATTAGGAAGAATTTGAAAAGACTATTCCTGGTATAAATGATGTTGCAGGAAAAAATGACTAAGAGATGTTAATGAATTTCCTTTTCTGGCCTTTAAAAAAAATAATGGGATGCAAGTTCTCCTCTCAGAAAAGGTTAAACATCAGGAATGGAATTACTCAACTTGGAATATATTTATCACCCTTGGAGCTTTTGTAACTAGTAGGGAGCAAGACAGAGAAGAGAAGATGTTTATTAACACTGTCTTCAGTATTGACAGAATCTTGTTGTTCCTGTTTTGAAGAGAGACACATTGAAACTTACATAAGAAGGGGAAATGACAACAGGTCATGAACCAGTGGGAATGAAAACTGTCTCAAACTGGTATCTTTCCTACCCCAAACTAATTAGTCCTTTTTTTGTCATCTCTGTTTATTCTGTCTTAGGGCTTAGTTCTTAGGATTACAAAGAATTTTCACGTTTCCACAGGAAAAGATGCTCTGTTATTTTTGTTGTGTTTGCTTTCTCCTGTTTCTCTGTTTTTACTCTACTTCTTGTTTTAGCTTGAAGCATTTCAAACACACTAAACCACAAAATAAATTGCCACAGAAAGGTTATTGAACTGCAGATATCCAAGCAGTTTAGGGAACATTGAGTCTTTCTTTCTATTCAATGATTTGAGTTTTGAAGCTTTAGTAACCCCCTCCTCACTCTGTAAATGTCAGGGAAACTGTGTTTTAGAGAGCTGGATCTTTAGTGACTTTTAATGATATTATGTTGGGAGCTTCTCAACTGAGAAATGCTGTTTTCCCTATAAGCTTGCAGATATTTTACTTTTCTTCAAGCATACACAAAAGATTAAGTTGTAGCTCTTTAGTTCCAAAGCTAGTTTTTATTTCACAACATTTTGTAAAGGTAGTATGGTAGAGGAATACTAGCTCTTCTCATGACTTTGTGAGGAGTACAGAGAATCCTTGTAGAACACTTAATGTTTAATTCTCATGCACAAACAATTCAATTTGGACTGTGATTGGGGGCTGATCAATATATGACCCAGGTTCAGAATGAAGATAATGACCCAATTTGCATTCTGGCTATCTAAGCCTTTACTTGTCCAGTGTTGTTACTATCAGCCTTATGAGAAATGATAACTCCCATGGAAACGTATGAGTTTCCTACTGCTGCCTACAAACTGCTGAGCACTTAGCAGCTTGAAAGAATATCCTTGTATAACTTTACAGTTCTGCTGATCAGAGATCTAAGTAAACATAGCATTTCTCTGTAGGTTTATAGGAGAATATCACTTCTTTGTTCATTCCAATACTTAAGTGAATCCAGTCTTTAGGCTATTGGTCTTAGGTCACTGTGTCTTGTTTGTTGTCTGCTAAGGATTGTTGTAGATTCCTGCAACCCCTCCACAACTTCTCTTACCTTGTCGTTTCTTCTTTTAATCCAGGAATTGTTTATAATGTAAACCTTTCACACTGAAATGTTCTCACTTTTTCTTCTTCCTGCTTCTGTCTTTAGGAGTGCATAGATTTTATGGTGACTGGGCAGGGAGTTTGGCCTAGTGGTAGAGTGCTTGCCCAGCATACACTTAGACCTGGGTTTGATTCCTCGGTACCACATACATAGAAAAAAACTAGAAGTGGTGCTGAGGTGCAAGTGCAAGTGGTAGAGCTCTAGCCTTGAGAAAGTCCAAGAACAGTGCTCAGGCCCTGAGCTCAAGCCCAGGACTGGCAAAAAAAAAAAAAAAAAAAAAAGAGATTTTATGTTGACTTTAGTAAAAGGCAAAAGATTTATGTGATCTGAAAAATAACCAGGTGACTTTAGGATAATGACCTGATTTTAGTAACCACAGTTTATAATATATATATATATATACACATACATACATATAGATAATCATATATTGCATAATTATAATATATTTATGTCATAAATAATTATATAGAGATATATGTAGAGATATATGTTTTATATTATATATCATACGTGGTATATATTACATATCATATATATAAACTGTGGTTGTTAAAATCAGGTCATACGTATATATATATATATATATTATATGTGTATATATATCCCATAATGTCACAAAGGAATCCCTAGAGGATGATACTGAGTAGCTTTGATAAGTTAATAGAATTTTATTTTATTTAGTTATGTTTTTAGTTCTTGTTGCCATAGAGTTGATAATAGATGAGTTACAGTTACATGGATCAGGTAATGAGTAACAAATGCAACTCTTTTTGAACAATGTCTCCCACTCCCTCGCTCTCTCCCAGGATTCCCCTCTGGTCCCTGTCCACAAGATGTATTGTCCATTTTCCACCTACTGCCTAGTGAGTACCATTGTTGTGTTTGTTCGACCTTTGTGATGCCTGAGACATTGTAAACACTAGGCAAGTGAGTTCATTACAACTTGAACTATACCCCCAGCTCTTTTTTTTTATTTTTTATTTTTGAGATAGGTCTTACTTAAATGGTGCCCATCCTGTCCCCCAACTCAAGATCATTCTACTTCTACCTAACTCGTAGCTGGAATCTCAAGTGTGTAGTTCTTTGCCCACGTGGAGTTAGAAATAAGTAGGTCATAACTGGATGTAAAGCAAGCCCTGTCTGTTCTTGATCTTCAAAATCAGGGTAATGATTTGTCAAAAGCAAAGGCCCTAGGTCACATGATACCTGATGACTCATAACACAGGAAGAGTTATGGTCTAGAAGAGAGGAAGCAACCAGCCATCTCTTTAGTCTCAGGTAGTAGTAGACTAGAGTGGTACTTTAAAGCATAAGACTTTAGAGTCACACAAACTGGCCTTGGACACCCTTCAAATACTTTGAGAATTGTTTTCAGCATCAGTAAAATAAAAAGTGTCCATCTGAGCACCTTGCCAGGAGGCATGCTATCTTTTTTGGGAGTTTCTTCCCATTGATTCTCCTTTATGTACCCAGTAATCCAGCACTCTAGCACCACAATGGGTTTTTGCATTGTATCCTTGATTCATGGTAGAGGAGCTCTTCTCACTGTAGCTGCATGGTGTGGTGAGGGTGGTTTCTCAGATTCTTCTACCACCTGTATATTCCGCATTCTCATCCTAGATTCCTAACTCCACAGGTCCTAAAAGAATGCTCTGATGTGTAGATAAAAAAATTTCTTTGAATTTACTTCTGATTACCATCTCTGCCTACATTCCCCCTTCCAACTTGGAGTTGTATTCATTTTATTTAGAAAAAATTCAAAAAGTCTATCCCTCAGAAATTCTATCCATCAGAAATTCTGTCCTTTCAAAGTAGGCTGATGCTTGACTTTTTCCTTTAAATGTCATTAAGTATAATGTTTTGCCCCTAAAGACTCAGGAACTATTGATTTTTTAATTCATATTTTGTATAAAAATCCAGGTCTTGCAAAAGTAAAGGCTGCTGTAAACATATTTAACATATAAAACATGTTTTATAATCCATGTCCTCAGAGGGACAGGACTATTAAGTAGGTCTCATTATCCTAATTATTATAATCATTAAATCAATGTCTAAGTATTTCAGGCCTCTGCTAGGCATTGAGTTGTACAGACCAGTGTATGTCCTCAGGAAGCTTTCTCCAGGCTAAGCTGACAATAGTATAAAAGAAAATATGTGGCTCTTCCAGTACAGGGATACAAAGGTTGATAGAGTTGATGTTCACAGTTAGAATTGGCAAGAGATATGAGAAGTGACACTGAAATCAGGAAAGGAGTTTAGAAACAGGACAGACCTCATCATTGACACTCAGGAAAGAGCTGAAGATTGAATTAAGGAATGAATCCTGGAGACTTTTCCCAAGGCCGTTTCGGCATAGGACTTTGGGAGAGCATAACTCATTTTGAGAAAATTAGGCTCATGCATTGTGATGCCAAAACAGTCATGCATCCTATCATTTCTCTGCTACCCCCTCTGGGTAGCTTTGAGGTGATGTTCACATTATTACCCATTTTTTTCTAGTAAGAAGCCAGAGAGAGTATTTCCTTGAGCACTAGACTGGCATTAATCTTTAGATATGTGCTTTCATTTCATTTCCTGCAAAAAAAAAATCCATCTCTAGGTCCTGTGCTTGACCTAAGGTTAAATGTCAGGGGAGAAAAATACTGATTCTCATTTCCCATCACAATTGTTACCATAAATAGCAAGTTTTATAAGCTAGAAAATCCAAGAGAAGCACAGTGATGGATGAGCTCTTGCTGATTAAAAAAAAAGTCCATAACTCTCAAGCTATAGTTCAAGTTGAAGTAAATGATAATAATGAAACATAGCTAATACACTACTGAATTATTCATGTAGATTGTCAAATCTGCAACCTCAGTGTGAGAGAAGTAGATACCTTGTATATGTCTTTAACGAACATGCCTCCAGTATTGCGTAGTTCTAAGTAGGGAGGAAGGTTCAAACAGTAAATATATATTATACTTAAGAACTCATTTTGAGGAAGTTATTGTAACTAGGTATTCATTCAAATAACAAGTGGACATGATTAGTATTTATAATTAATTACCTGTGTAATTACATTTTTGTGCATGATAATTTGAGGATAGCCATTAAGAACCAACCAAAAGGTCAAGCCCAAGAATGAAGAATGCCGTAGCTTCCTGGTCTGAGAAATTTTATCACTTAAATGATGTCTCTGCTTTTGTCCTGTGTTGGTCTTCCCACAGCAGCCGAAGTGATCCTGTAAAAACATTGTCAGTTCCTGACACATTTTTACGGCCTTCTATGCCTTCTGGTCTCACACACAGTTGAATCCCAACTTCTCTTCTTATGTAGATGGACTTGCCTACCTCCTGTATGCTTCATCCTCTGAGCTATGAGTTTGTCTGTTGTGGTTCTCAAACCAAACACCTGGCACTGTAGGTGTCTTGTGCTTCTGATACATAGCCTTGTCCAGCCCCCAACGCAGCCAGGCACTTTTCCAGCATGCTCAAAATTCTCTCTGCATAGCCACATGCTCTCCTGTGTTAATAGTAATATCCTTCACTAGAAAAGCCACACGTATTGCTTTCTAACTCCTCCTGCGCTGAGCTTTCTGCTCAGGTAGATTTTCCGTAGCCACACAACATAAAGTCTTGTAGCAAATAATCTTTAGGAATGCAACACTATTTTACTTTCATCTGAATACTTATAGAAATAAGGAAATATTAGTAGTTGTATTGGTGAGGCCAGTTGCTTTTGATAGTAGATACAGGCTCCTGAGAAGAGCATCCTTGCTTATTTTATCGAAGGTTTTATGCATAGTCACAGAGTAGCTGGTTACATGATGTCCTCTTTTCTCTGACCTGGCCGAGTGAACAGTGCCATATGAACACTTCAGCATAAGTGTGCCATAAGACTGGGCTGGGAGTTTGGCCTAGTTGTAGAGTGCTTGCCTAACAAGCACAAAGACCCGGGTTAGATTCCTCCATACTACAAACATAGAAAAAAAAAAAAAGCCAGAAGTGGTGCTGAGGCTCAAGTGGTAGAAAGTTCCTAGCCTTGAGAAAAGCTGAAGGACAGTGCTCAGGCCCTGAGTTCAAGCCCAGGACTGGCAAAAAAAAAAAAAAAGTGCCATAAGACTGCTTTTCTTCCTTAAAGAAAATTTTACCACTTTAGTGGGCTATAGTGTTTGTATCCTGGTAAGTCTTTCCTGCCTGGTAAGTGACTCTAAAGCTTCAAGGATTCAATTCCTTTCCCTCACTTAAGATTTACAAAGAAAATGAACAGAGAAGCAAAACAAAAACAAAAACAAAAAAAACCCTGAACCATCCTAGAATGTCTGTGAGGTTTAAGAGCAAGAAAAAAAATCAGGCATACTATTCACTACTATTGTAGGGCTCAGAGTTTTCTGTGATTATGCAAATCACTTGGCTCTCAGAGGCAGTGAGCTCATTGTATATTAGTAAATATTTATAAAGTGTTCTATATTGACTGCTTTACCATCAAGATGATTAGTGATTTCTTCTGGCAACCTTGCAAGGTCAATCAGCATTATTAAAGCACAGTCCAGAGAGGTTGGGCGATTTGCCCAAGGTTACTCAGCAGGTCACTGGCAAAGCCTGCGTTGGCAACTTCAGAGCCCATTACTGTGACAAGACCTGGCTCTTGTTATTTTTGGAAGGATGACCCTTAATCACTTTTCTTGTACAGTAGACATATAAACACTAAATGCTTTAAAGTGAGAAAAGTACAAAGGCCCTGAGTTGAAGGAATTATTGGTGTAATTAAAAATCGGAGTCAGCTATTGTAAATGGAATTTACTGTACAATGGAGATATGAATTGAAGGACATTTGTTCTTTCTTCTTTTTTTATAAGATGACACAAATTTAGATTTAAAAATAGGAATGTGAAAAATAGAAATGCATATAATGACAGAGAGATAGATGGGTGCTGGATAATTTCTGGAAGTGGTGATTGTAAGAAATAAGTTAGAGGGCCAAAATCTTTTTGGAGGAGTTTAGGTAAGTGATGGTGCTGGAAAGTCAAAGCTATCTAAAACAAAAGGCCACCATGTCACTCTACCAGACATCTCCTGGTGGTTTATGAAGATGGAATCTGTTTTTTGAGTCTGTATAGTTTTCATCCCTGAAGACTAATTACAATTGATACAGGCTTTCTCATTATATTAGGTCTTGCTAAATAGCTTCTAGGAATGGTGTCAAGCTTGAGAAATTACAAACCAGGCACCAGTGGCTCATACTTGTAATCCTAGCTAATCAGGAGGCTGAGATTTGAGGATGGCAATTTAAAGCGAGCCTGGGTAGAAAAGTCTCTATGAGACTCTTAACTCAATAAACCACTCAAATACTGAAAGTGGTGTTGTGGATGTTGTGGCTCAAAGTGGCAGAAGGCTAGCCTAGAACTAAAAGAGCTCAGGGACAGCAACTAGGCCCTGAGTTTAATCAAGCCCCATGACTGCAAAAGAAAAAAAAAGAAAGAAAAGAAAAGAAAAGATTAAGTAATTACAATGCATTTTCAATTTTCATTCTTTCTTTTTCTCTGTATTATTTCTTCCTTTGGGGATTAAAGTCACAATATAAATCTAGGCCAATGATCTAGATAGGTCCTATGTAGTTTTGTTTTGTTACCTTCGGATTGTATCTTCTGACTTTGTTTCCTGAAGGTAAATTGTAATGAATTAACTATCTGAAAGACAAAATCAAGAGTCTGTCATGATGAATGCTTTTGGAGTGCTTAGGCTTTCCAAGGTCTTATAGAGCAAGCTTATAGAGCAGACATCATGGATCTCCCCACTTTGCAGGCATGAGGACTAAGATCTCAGGCATTAGCTCTATCACCTTCATTCCATGAGATAACTGTATGCTCATGTTATTCTCCAGATGCCACACATGTCCCGTGGCTCTGGGTGGTCTTGGCACTTGGTGACTGTGGTGGCGTCTCCCCTCCAATCTTCCTCCTTCTGGTCCCCTGCTTTCCACAGGCCTCATGCCTCGTGTGCGGATCCATTGTGGTAACCTGACATTTGTTTTCCCTCGGCCTGTCATACTTTTCCTCAATAGGCACCTGGACCAAGTACATCCTTCAGAGTTAGTCTCATATACCTCTGTAGCAGTGATTTGACCATGCTAAGTAAATAGTTACCCTCATTTTGACTCTACTATTTGTGTCCCACTTTTGCTAAAACTTTTGTACTTACCACTTCTGAATTGCATTCGGTTAATTTTGTTGTGTGTATAATCTGCCTCTTTTCTCTGCATTTAGCTCTCTGAGAACACCAAGTGTGCATGCATTTTTTTCCCTTTGTTTTATTGTACCAGCCAATACCAGAACAAAGTCTGAAAACCTAGGAGATGCTCCATAAATAATCGTTGAGTAAAAGAATGAACAAAGCCTCCCATTATAGTGCTACAGTAAAATGATAATAATTAACTTAAATCTCAATAGTCTACATTTAAGCCTGGAGGTAAAGAATCAAAGTCTTGTAATTCTGGTGAACGTATCGTAGCATCTCTTACCAACTGTTCAGGTCCTTCTAGTACCCCCAGAAGAATCATACTGAGAAAAACCTGAGTAGTTTGATCATACTGTGTTCATTTTGAAGCTCATTCTGGCAGGAAACATTAAAAACACAGCATGAAGTTGCAGCTAGGAGAATGATCACTCACAGATAGACCAGAACAAAAAGAAGTTTTAAAATTCATTAACACAGAAGTACTAGTTCATTTAACTTAAGAATAGACTGTTCAAAAATAGATTACAAGTTCTGTAAATTATGGCAGAGAAAAAAATCTTTATATTAAACACATGACTGTCATGAAATGTAAAGTTTAGCACCCCACCCCCTGACTTCCTGCATTGCAGGTTCATTTTGCAAATTAATCTGAAAAGAGTCCAAGAAGCAGAAAGAAACTTGTTCAGCCGAGGATGTATCATAATGTCTGAGCAGAACATTTAAATTATATGTTTAGGCTGACAGCAAACGTATTTCAGGGCAGAATCCTTAGAAAGCAGGAGACAATTTCCTTCAGCTTCACGTCATCGTTTGATGTAGATTGGCTATTATATTCTTGAGGTATTATGAAAAATGGATTTGGAGATATTTTCTTGACGGGGTAGACTAATGGAATTCTGGTGACTGTATTTAAAATGTGCAGGGGTTGGTTATCACATGGTAATAGAAATATCAGTTGCACTGACAGGTTAAAAAAATCTGTCAATGAATGATAATGAAGTTATTTAAATGTCGGCTCACTCGCAAACATTTTCCAAACCCTAAATTATTCTCACTGCTTTAACCTCATGCATCCTAAGTTATTAAGAAGCAGGATCTCTGAGCCTGCCAATACAATTGCCTTTGATATTGGAAGCTGCTTTTATGTCGCCAAGCACAAGAAACAAGGAAACTGGTTAAGGAACAATGAAATTGGTTGCCCTGAATGATTTTAGGAAAGAAATAAAACACAGATGCCACACATGCATCATTTATATATGCAGTACATCTTATTGGTATGGGTTTGACTAATACCTTGCCATTTTCATAGTTCTATAGACTGGGTCTTTTTGGATTTTTTTTTTCCAATCTTGGGGTTTGAACTCAGGGCCTGGGCACTGTCCTTGGGCTTTCTCAAGGCTACTGCTCTATCCTTGAGCCATAGAACCACTCCCAGCTTTTTTTCCTGTATGTGGTGCGAAGGAATTGAACCCAGGGCTTTGTGTATCCTAGCTGAATATTGTACCACTAGGCCACACTCCTGGCCCTGGTCTTTGTTTTAATTGTGTAGATTGAGTCTTTGCTAGGCAATTTGGCTCCGTTGTCTGGAATAGGTTGTCTCCCTTTTCAGGAACTCTGCGAGGTTATTTGGACACTTTCTAAAGTCAGATTCGACTTATCTCTGATTTAGAGTGTGTCCATTAGGTTTTATGTATCATTCACCCATCAAATGGAGAAGGAACCTGTTATGCATCAACTCTGTTGTGAAAGACTGAGTGGGTGGCTAACCATCTAAAGCACACTCCTCTGGTCTTTGCCTTTGTTGCTCTTGTTAATTTGTGCTTGCATAGGTTTTTGGTGTTTGAGTCAGTAACAGTTTCTTTCTTTAAACATTTTATTACCATTTATGAATTATTTATTATCATAGATTTCATGGTTACATTTTTATTCATGAAAAGCATGCCATACTTAACAAAATCTGCCCTTTGGAGAAACTAGTTAAGCAGAACCCAAACTTGCTGGAAATTTATGAGGTGCTAAGCAACATGTGGAAGAGATATAATTCTACATTTCTTTAGCTTTGTTTCTCATGTAAGCAGGGGAGTAAAACTAAGAACAATTGATAAATTTCAGAATATAAGATTTCACCAGAATGCTTGTTCTTTAAAGCTCTTTCTGTAGATCTGAGTTCCTGTCCTATACGTTTTTCTTTGATTCAGAACTCACAAAACAACATATTCTATGCCTCAATCCCACCCTTTTGTTTAAGGCCTATTGATGACAGCTCCTTTTACCCGTGTTTCAGATATGGTAAGAGATACAAAGCATGAGTGTCACAAGCAGAAGACCCAACAGTTTGAAAAGATTAAATGAGTAGCCGAACTACCATCAGTTAGACTACAATGTTGAAGTTATAAGACTCAATTTGCAAATACATAAATGTACATGCATTTATGTCTATCCTAAGAGCTTTGATAGAAAAGTAGACAAAATGAAACAACAATTAATCTCAGCAGAGAAGAAGAAATTTAAGAAATAATTAAATAGTACTGGGAGAAATCAAGAACATTAACAGAACTGAGTACCTTCCAATAACTCACTAGTAGACAGAATATTGTTGAAAAGTGAATATCTGGCCTTGAAGTTATCTCAATAAGAACCTCTAAATTTGAAGAGCAAATTACAATCTAAGACTAGAAAAAAATTAACTCGAATATCCAAGAACTGTGGTAACTAGGAACAGGTAACATACTTGCTGTGAACACACCACAAGAAGAGAAAAGGCAGAAAAGAACTGAAGCTATCTATGTGTCAAGCAAAGATAGTATCAAGTACCAAACCACAGTTCTAAAATCTCAGAGAACAGTAGGCATGTCAAACTAACAAATGCTAAATCTAAATACATCATTTTTGAATTTCAGAAAATCAAAGATGAAATAAAAATTTGGTGTTATATCAGGAAAGAAAGATATCTTGTGTATAGAGGGTCAAAGGTGATAATTATATTATCACTGTCAAATCTACACATGCAAGAACAATGTAGAGTGACATATTTTAAGCAATTGCAGATTATCAATAAGATATATATACCCTGAAAAATTAGTCTTTCAAAAAGAAATAGTGACTTTCTTAGGTTGATAAAACTTGATAGATTTGCTGCTAGGATCTCTACCTTGAGAGAAAAATTAAGTCTTCAGAGACAAAGAAAGGAAGAGCTTCAGACGACAAATATGGGAAGATACTTTTTATTTTTTTTCCTAATTTACACAACAGATACTAGTTTATTCAAAAATAATAGTGGCATTATATATGTTTATGTATGTGATATTATATGTGTACGCTTATTCTTACTCAACACTGAGATGGATGATGTAAAGGACATGAGATGAATGACATGAATTAAAAATAATATGTATATATATATTTTGCTAGTCCTGGGGTCTGAACTCAAAATGTAGGCACTGTTCCTAAGCTTTTTTTTTTTTGCTCAAGGCTAGCACTCTACCACTTGAGCCACAGTACTACTTCCAGTTTCTTCTATTTATGTGGTACTGAGGACTCAAACCTAGGACTTCAGGCTTGCTAGGCAAGTAACCTATCACTAAACCACCTTCCTAGCCCCAAAATAACATATTTTTTATCCAATAACTGTACTACTCAAGAAGCAGTGTACATATTACTTTGAAGAAGAATTGAACTTTGATTATTTGTAAATGTATATTGCAATTTCTAAGTATAAAATAAGAAATTCGTCTCATCAGGCGAGAAAGAAGAAAACAATTTAAACCACACATGTGGTACTTTCAATTCAACCTACAAAAGAAAATATATGAAAAGGAGAGGGAAAAATAGGAAAACAGTAGACAGCAGTAACAAATAGCAGTTATCAATAATCATATTGTTATTATTTTGAATATATACACACTCACAAAGGATATTCAGACTATATCCAAAAATAAGCTCTAATACTATCCTGTCTATAGGAAAAGTACTTCAAATACAAAGAGAAATATAGATTAAAAGTAATCGTTTTTCCCTCCTAGATCCATGGAATCATTTCTCTTCTTCCACATTTTAAAAAATTCATGTCAACTAGTTGTACAAGGGAGTTTCATTTTGACATGTGCACATATGCATGCAAAGTAATTTCATTAGACTTATTCTGTTCATCTCTTTTTCCCTTCTTATATCTCCACAAACTGCTCACATCTTTCTTCAGATCTATTCAGCCTGGCAGATACTCTGTCCCTTCAGTAGAATAAGGAAGATTCAGTCTTTATTCTACACCATGTGCTCCTGGAAACTGTTTCAGTTCATATTCCTTTGACTAAGAAAAACAAAACTAAGTAGTACATCTGATTTTTACACCTGAGAATTGCATCTTGTGCTTCTGATCAAGGCATATCAGTCAGCAGTTAGGGTACAGGCTTAGATAGCACAGCCTGCATGGATCTTATTCCTTCCACAATTTTTGGCACTACGTACTTTGGTTACACTTTATTTATAATGGATGATATACATGGGTTAACCTTACAGAATTCAGTATGTGAAGAGCTTGCATTATATTGTAAGCACACAATAAATGCTGATCTTTGACTATCATATTAACTTCTTGTATTTGTTAGACTTAAGCACTTCAGCAATAGAATCCAGGTGAAAAATTACTGTGGAAGCAGGATATGGAAACTTTAGCTCTCATCGTGAGAGTCTTACCATTAATTCTGATCCACCTCTCATGTAAAACTACCAGCATATTTCCTTTACAATGTCTTAAGAGGTCTTAATTCAGTCACATTTAAACCTGTTGTAATCGCTTTGTGACTGTTTTCTCACCAAACAAAATTAAAATAATTTTCGGTGATTAAGATTTTCCTTGAGGGTTTACATGAAGGGTTTTAGTGAGTGTTGGGCAGGGAATAGAAGAAATAATCAAGAAATAATGAGTCATAAAGTAAACAGCAAAGCTGTCACTTATACATTGCCTGTTATGTGCCATTATCCTAAGTACTTTTATGGATTCCTTTAGTTTAAAAATGCTTCTGTGTTTATTTGGTATCTCACTTGATTATAAAAGATTATGGTAGAAGAAATCCAATCATAGATTTTATTGCTGCAGCTTCTTGTTGACACTAGTCATATCCTGTATTGATCTGATTAATTTTCAAGTGAAATAGTTCATTTACTATCTAAAGAGATGATAAACTTTGAAATTTTGGTGTGGTACCTCTGATTTGGTTTTTCCACTCCTCAAAGTAATTCAGCTCAATTCTGTGTAACTCCTTAAGTAAAAAGAAAGCTCCAAATGTTCCTTCCTTCTTTACTTCTTTCTTTCTTTCTTTCTTTCTTTCTTTCTTTCTTTCTTTCTTTCCTTTTTCCTTCTCCGCCCTCCCTCCCTCCCTCCCTCCCTCCCTCCACCCCTCCCCCCTCTGTCAGTTATGGGCTTGAACTGTGGGCCTGGGAACTGTCCTGGTGCTCTTCAGCTCAAGGCTACCACTCTACCAATTGAGCCACAACACCACTTCCAGTTTTCTGGTGTTTAATTGAAGATAAAATCAAGATAAAGAGTCTCACAGACTTTTGTACCAAGGGTGGCTTTGAACAGGGATCCTCAGACCTTAGCCTCCTGAATAGCTAGGGGTGAGCCACTAGCACCTTTTCAACTCACTTTTTAAGATATGTTGTAAATGGGCAGGGTAAAGATTAAAGATCAAAAGGAAAAAGAAGCAAGCTTTGATTTCATCACTTACATTATTTATTTTTTGCAATGCTTATTTTTTATGAGGGATTCAGCTTAGAAATGAAAAGTTCTACTTTTTATTCTATGGGTAAAGCAATCTGTAAACAAATCCTGATGATAAAAAAAAAATCCTTGTTTTGAATACTTTCTAAAATGATGCTAGCTGAGGATTTGTGGCCATACATTGCATTTAAAATATATCTATACACCATATATATTTTCTCAATATTTCCTTCTTATTTTATATCTCCTTTGTCCCTTTACATTTACTACAGGTTGGCTTTCCTATTTTAAATTTTATTTGCTTTGTTATCTTTTATTTTTATTGCTACCCTTTCATTATTAAAGAAAGACCTTTGTCTTTTCTTTTTACATATGTATTATTTTGATATTGCCTTTCCCAAAGGATAGTGCCCAGGACACTAATCTTATTTATTATCACTCAGGAATGGATCCTATGATAGAATTCACTTACATAAATGAACTATTTATGCAAGAAGGTCAGTGTACATTATAGATTACACATATGTGGAAATGTATTAAAGAAAGTAGCATACAGTTTGCCTCCTAAAGCATTTCACAGCATTTCAATTTGGAAAATTCCTTCTTCCTTTAATTAGAGATTATAGAGGAAATATCTATTACATTGGTCATCATTCAGCCTACTGCTCAACTTTTCTGTCTCATTTATTCATGGTCCATGTCCTTAGGAGTCTGCTATCTCACCATCAACTGCACGTCCATAACTGAAAGCAACTGATAACTGTAAATCACATATGGACGTGGGCTAGAATCAGCCTCTTAGGGAGCCAGGCAACTTGAGATTGTTGCCTCTTTCACTAGAGCCATCCCAGGTTCTCTGTCTCTGTCTCTGTCTCTGTCTCTGTCTCTGTCTCTCTCTCTCTCTCTCTCTCTCTCTCTCTTTCTGTCTCTCTCTCTGTCTCTCTGTTTCTGTCTCTGTCTCTGTCTCTCTCTGTCTCTGTTTCTCTCTCTCTCTCTCTCTCTCTCTCTCTCTTTTACACACACACACACACACACACACACACACACACACACACACACAGGCTGATTAGTACAAACAATGCCTTGTGCTGATCCTGGTGCTAGTGCAAGTTTGTGATGAGTGAAATAAGTTCTGGAATGCAGTTCTACTATTCTCCTCATGACTGACAACCCCCTGGGTGACTGAAAAAAATCTGTAGTCTGTACCTGAGGCTCCTTCTTCTTTCAAGAAATTTTGCTTAATACTTCACCCTTCAAAGATTTGAATGCCCAGATCAAATTCTAGCTAGTTTGTTTAGCATCTCTTTTCTCTGTGCAGTACATCTGGATACTCTGGGTCATTCCTTTCAAACCCAGATGATATTCTTTGCTTCATATAGTTTTATCTATGATCTAATGAAATTAACAATTTGAAGTATAAAGAATATTTTCCAAAAAATAGTATTTTCATAAAGAAGATAATTAACCCTACTTATTTAATCTGAGTTAATATATTGTTGACCAGTGATTAAATAATGATAGAGAATACATAAGAAAGATAAACAGTGCCAGGGAAAGATGTCTAACTCCAGACAGCCTAACACCAGAAAAGGCCTTTGACGAACTTGTGAAATTCCACTTGTGATGAAGACATGTTCTTGCTCTTAAATAAGTGGAAGAGACTGAATGACCTTTGAAGGGACTAGTATAAATTCTATAACTCATGAATGAAAACACAGTTTGTAGATACATCCAGAGAACCTGCTTCTACACTGTGCTAAAGATAAAGAAAAAATTCAGAAATGTCATATCTAACTAAAAACTTTCATTTCTTTGGTCATTTTAAGGAACATCCTCATCTCTTAATCATTTTTCAAACTAATCACATCCTGTATTGAAAGTGTATACATTAAAGAGGGGGTGGGAAAATGCCATTTTAATTTTGACCAATTCAATTTAAATGCAGATGTTAACAACTCACACGATGTTACTGTGTACATATTTAAGCATCAATATATACTGCGTGAATCATTTAGAAGCCTTTGGAGACCCATTCTACTATGTAAAACATATTATTCTGACAAGTGGCCAAATGATATATACTTCCATTCTCATTAAAGCCTCTTTTGAATTATAGGTCAACTGATTATGGGACAACCTATGAGAAACTGAATGATAAAGTGGGTTTGAAGACCATTTTGAGCTATCTCTATGTGTGTCCTACCAACAAGCGCAAGGTAAGAAATGTTTATCTGGCCTGTTACTGATTCCTGAGGAGCCTCCGGCCTTGGCTGTTGAACTCTCATGATACCTAAAAATCCATTACAGTTAAGCTGGGACAAGCGATATGAAGATGAGTTGTTAGGTGTTCAGGTGCTGAAATGTCTGACACGTTATAATTTTCAGATCAGCAGCAGTGAGTGTAGGAGGGGGAGTGGTAGATGCATCATTACTGTTTCAGGAAGGCATCTACTACTACCAGGCATGAGTCTTACCTTGCAGCTGTCGCTGCCGCTGCTGCCTGTCTTGTGAAAGCTTGGAGCAGTCATCCATAAGAATTAGAATAAGCCTTGACAAGAGAGAAGAAAAATGAGCTTTCATCTGATGCCCTTGTTTTCCCTTGACGTAGACGGAATAGATAAAACTAGAATTTAAGTGGTTGCATCTTCCTACAACAGGCAGGGAGTTTTATGTCTCAGGTTTATTCAGGCAATGTGCCAATGTCAGTGTGGAATCGTTGTGTGTAGTTTGGAAATGGCAGTGAAGTTAGTCTCTCCTAATTACCAATCTTAGCTGCAAAAGCCTTGAGATCATCATACACAATATGTTCATGATACACATGAAAAAACTGAGATTTAGAGGAAGTAAGGATTAATCATAGTGCTAATACATTACTCCTCCATCTGTCACGAGGATTGATCTACTCCTTGGAAAGATTATATTCCCCCAAAAAGGAATTTTTTTTTGCCAGTCCTGGGCCTTGAACTCAGGGCCTGAGCACTGTCCTTGGGCTTTCTCAAAGTTAGAGCCGTACCACTGGAACCACAGCACCATTTCCAGCTTTTCTTTTTTCCATACATGTGGTACTGAGGAATGGAACCTGTGTCTTCGTACATGCTAGGCAAATACTCTTACCACTAGGCCAAACTTCTGGCCATGGAATGCTTTTTAAGTTACAAAGATATCTGTCTCAGGAAGAAAATAACAACATGTCTTCTGCATATAAATTTGCATTATTAAATTCTTAACTTTGACATAGAATGTGCATATTACTTGGATTAATAATATCCCTCAGGGAACAGAAAAATATCTCCCATGAATGTATCCTAAATTGCTTTCTGCTTTCATATCACTGATATCTAGAATCTTATGTTGGAATTGTCAGCACATGCTTTTCTTTTTTTTTCAATTATGGGTCTTGAACTCTGGATGCTGTCTCTGAACTCTTCAGCTCAAGGCTATCTCCCTATTGCCTCCTACCACTTGAGCCACAGCCCCACTTCCTGTCAGCATGTACTGCTAAATGTCCTTGGATAGGTTTTGCATTTTGTGTTCTAGACTGGCAAAAGCTTGAGAGACTATGCCTCAAGCAATCATTCCAAACTTTGACTTGCAAATTGGAAGTACTAAGCCTTGATCCTACCCTTAAGACACACTGGAGTTTTGAGAAAAGCAAGATGTTATTTCTATTTATAGTTGAGAAACAGTATTATAAAATGTAATCATTCCTCTGGCTGGAAATATTTCATGTTCTTCACAGACCCAACCTCAGAATTGAGTTTAGCTGAGTGTCAGTGGCTCACATCTGTAATCATAGATATTGAGGCTGATATCTGAGAATCATGTTCTGAAGCGAGCCAGGGCAAGAAAGTCCATGAGACTGTTTTCTTCAATTAATGATTTTTAAAAAAATGTCAGAACTGGAGCTATGGCTCAAGTGGTTAGAGCACTAGCCTTGTTCATAAAATCTCAGAGACAACTCACATATCCTGAGTTCAAGCCCCAGGACTGGCGCGTGCATGCAAGCACACACACACAAAGAGAAATGAACTCAGATCCTGACTTTACATAGCTTGTGTTAATTACCAAGCATATAACTAACTATGCCACATTTCCTTAATCCCTCCAAGTACCATGTCCTCAAATTTAGAATGAGGATAATTATAGTATTATATTATAGTATGAGGGAAGTTATAAGGATTATACAAAATTAAACATTTAAAATGCTTAGATCAGAACACTAAGGACTTAATCAGTGTTTTCACTTTATTCTCGTTCCTTATCATCCTGTCCCTGCTGCTTCATCTACTTATTGGAAGCAATAGTTGGGATTGTCTCCTATAAATAGCAGTGATGGGTATAACTTTCTGTGCTGATAGAAACATTTGTTCAACCTGCCCAGTACTCTTAGACACAAGCACCTTGTGACTTGTTGTTTTGAATATAGCAAGTGAAACTGAGCAGCTGAATTTTAAATTTCAGCTAGATAGAGTGAACTATAACTTATAAAACTTCATATGAATGATGACCACAGATAGCAAAGCCCAGTAGTGTCAGCCTTACAAATCTAGGGTAGCACTGTGAACGGATATTCCTTCCTCTCTTGTTACTGATCGTTCTTCAATAATTACATCTAGACAATTTTGCTCTGCTGTCTACTGCCTGATAATGAGGACACTGACCTTACACCCTTTATTTTTACAGTGAGGTTTAATTGTTTGCTGGCTTTGAATTGATTCTTGTTCAGATTTTTAGCAAATTTTAACTCTCTACAAACTGAGCACTAGATGAAGGGATTTTTGCCATGAGATATAAAGAGACCTAAAAAAGAATCTCACTTTTCAAAGAGTCCCAAATTAAGATTTAGAAAGCAAAATTCTGTTTTGAATTTGGTTCCATTGCTAGTTGACTTTGTATAAGTCATTCATATTTGTCAAGTGTTATAGGGAAGACAGATGGATTTACAGTGGAAAGGTCCCTTAGAATTGCTGCAGTCTGGTGCTAGTCTCTGTTTTATTGAGGTTATTTGAGAAGGATATGATTTAAAAAAAAAAAGAAAGGTACCAAATATTGATTGTGATTCTAGGCTTTCCTGCAGCTAAAGAATACATGGTGCTGGTCCCCAAATAAAGATTATTTCCAGGAGTAGGATTTGAAGTCTGTGATTCACAGGCCCAGTCGTAACTTATGAACCTAGCAGGAAAGTTTGTCACCCAGTTCAAATTCCGGTGTTGCTTAGGCTGAGAAGGTAACTTTTAATCTATCTGGAGGACTTTGAAAAAAGGTATTTTTGACCAGAGGCATTTAAGACTTGTCAGATCCTAATTTCTAAAACAAAAGTGAAGTTCTGTTTGTGACTGAGAGAATACCTTTTCAGATGTAGAGCTGGTCCTGAGCTGTTTAATTTTCCTTGCTTATCAGTGAACCAAAGCTATTCCTCTAGAGATAAATGAGGCCTTCAGGGTCATTTTCTTAGATGCTGATAGATTTAAGATATATTGGAGGACAGTGAAGGTCTTTACAGTCCTACAAAAATCAATAAAGTTGACATAGCAGTATATTTGTGTACATTTTTTCTACTTATGAGGTAAAGTATGTACACCCCTCCACCCAAACACAAAGGGACATATTTGAACCCAGGAACACATATGAACATATGCTTCCCAATCAGTTAAGAATTTATGTATCTACAAATTAAAAAAAAAGAAGAAAGAAAAGAATTATCAGACTCCATAATTACACGGGAAAAAAGCACTCAAGTTCAATTCAGTTCTTCTAGGACTTTTACAGTACTTTAGTTAAAAACAAATAAACAAGCAGGCTTTGGCAAAGGGTTGTATTAATTCTTTCAAATCTCTGGAGGGTTATCATTAGATTTAATAAGGTTTGTACTAGATATTTCCTTCTTCTTTTCTCATCAGTGGGAACAACTGAAATAAAATTGACAATATCCTCATGTAACTCTCTGCTTTCCCAGAAATGTTATGTCTTACTACCTTGAGTTGATACATGAAACCCATAAGGTAGGTTTCATGCTTTGATTTTGCCAGCAGCTTGTTAAGGTTGTTACTGATTCAGAGTACAAAATAAAATAAATCCTTACTTATAGTTTCAATTGATGATTATCCATTAACACTCTCTCTCTCTCTCTCTCTCTCTCTCTCTCTCTCTCTCTCTCTCTCTCTCTCTCTCTCTCTCCTCTCTCTCTCTCTCTCTGTCTCCCCTCCCCCCAATGCTACTACAAATCACAACTTTCCTTAGATAAGTCTTGTATGCTGAAAACTATCACCTGCCTGGTCTGTACAGGAAATCTTGACTAAAAGATGCACAAAGCTTGCTCCAAGGTATTATCCTAGGTCATTTATCCTTCTTTGTGGGAATCTTGTATCTTCCCTCTGATATATGAGATAACCCTATGAGAGCAAGTCTGAATGGTCTTAGTGCCTGAGGAAAGGCAGGGGAGCTATCTGTCACTTAGTTTTTTTGAGTGAGAACACTTCCTCCAGTTCATGATAAAGCCCAAAGCCTGTGTGTCTGCACAGGTTTACTGGTTTACTGGCTAAGAAAAAAAAATAAATTAAGAGATGATCAAGAGAATAGCCACAGAACAGAAGATGGAGGGAGAACTAGTATAAGTAGCAAAGGAAAAGCAATCTGTGAAATCTCAGTCTCACTCTTCGATTCTCTTCAAGCTTAAGTGTGTATTCTGCCTAAAAAGAAAGTCTTTTTACTCTATTAGCAATTCCTTTCTTATCATACCCAATCTTTGCTACTCTTCTTTCATAAAACATTGCTTCAGATCTTCGAGAATTAAAGCACAGGAAACTGCATGTGGAATCCATTGCAGGAGAAAAGAAAAAAGAAAAAAAAAAGTGTCTTACTTGCAAAATCCAATTCACGTAATTGTGATATCCTGTGATCTCTCCACTCTATTCCCAGAAAAGCATTAAAAAAACCTAGACAGTATAATTTTTTATATAACTTATGCCCCTTTTGCATCTCTATTCCCTCTCATTTCTGTGTTATCCTTTCTTAATTAATATCATTCCTGCTGAGAGAATCTTCCAAGACTTTTATCCTATAAATAGGACCCTTTCTCCTTAGTACACATTGATCATTTGCGCAGGTCTCTTGATACCTGCCAACATTAAACACTGTTTGCATTTTCTCCAGATGTTTAGGTTTTAATTACCAGACTTTATATGACACTTTCTAAATAAGGGCATGATTATTCTCCTCTCTCTCTCTCTCCCTCTCTCTCTCTCTCTCTCTCTCTCTCTCTCTCTCTCTCTCTCTCTCTCTCTCTCTCTCTCTCTCTCTCTCTCTCTCTCTCTCTTTCTCTCTGTGCCTGGGCACTGTCCCTGAGCTCTTCATCTTAAGGCTACCACTCTATACGTTGAGCCACAGCACCACTTCCAGTTTTGTAGTGGTTAATTGGATACTGGTTAATTGGACATAAGTGTCTCACAGACTTTAGTGCCTGGGCTGGCTTTGAACCATGATCCTGAGATCTCAGCCTCCTGAGTAGCTAGGATTACAAGTGTGAGCTACTGTGCTTGGCTTTCTCTGTGTCTTCTTTTATCATGGGCATGCTTAATTTTTCTTGCTATTTGTTTGTATGATCTAGGTAACATTTGTGACTTATTGGGGACACATAGAGTGTCTTCTAAAGTTTCTTTGAAGGAATCATGGAATTCAATGAATTAGACTCTGAAAAAAGAGTATTTTCAAATTCTGCTTTTTTATTTATCGGATATGAAAGCTGAATCTCAGAGAACTTAGTGGCTTTCTGCCATTGCCTGAAATGGGGAAAAAATAGCACAGATCATGAGATCTTGAAAGTGAATGCTGCTTTTTCTATGTGCACATACTGTACTGTAGTTATTTGCACAATGTCTTATACCTTGTCTATAAGGGGCTGAGCCTCGGATCTTTTTTTTCTTTCCTTCTTTTTTGCTGGTCCTCAGGCTTGAAATGAGGGCCTGGATTCTGTCTTGAGTCTCTCAGTGTTCAAGGATAGCACTCTACCAACTTAAGCCACAGTGCCACTTTCAGGCTTTGCTGTTTATGTGGTGCTGAGGAATCCAACCCAGGGCTTCAAGCATGCTAGGCAAGCACTCTACCATTAAGCCACATTTCCAGCCCACTGGATTCTTTTGAGATTTATATTATATGCCTAACACATAGCTGAGGATTTGGATTGTACTTGTGTTAGGTTTTGTACTAGAAATTAGAAAAAGAGGGTATCCTGTTAAACCAACTTTGACCCATTAATTTCTCTTTCAAGTGAATAAACAAGAACAGAAAGAATCCCACAGGTTTTTAGTCATTTCTAAGCCATCATATATAATTGTATCTTTTCTGACTCAGGAGAAGATAATTAATATGTAAAGTGCCAGGGACTTTGCATGGCACTCACTTGACATTATCTTCGGAGGCCAAGGGGAACTGATGTAATGTATAATACATCAAAGGGGAGCACGAGATTTCCCTAGGCAGACACTCAACACTTGCTCATTCCACCCTAACTCTTTTATCTGTCCCTTTGTATACAAGATCATCCATTTGCCTCTAATCTTTAAAAAAAAAGAATATATGTTTCATTCATAAAGAAGTACTGTGCATGAACTCAGAGACCAAGTAGAAGTGGCATTATCCAAACTTCAAGGAAAGTGGCTTTTTAAAGAGAATAAATGCTTGCTCTCTTTTGCTTAACCTGGGCAACCATAGCTAAAGGGAAAGCTCACCTTTTTTGATCCTATTTGGGTACATCTGAGTGGTAGGATTCTGGGTCCATTGAGCATTTGATTAGTTCTCTTCCCCACAACTACAAATACAAAATCTAAGAAAGGATGCTATATTTCTTCCCTGTTCCGGGTAGGGTAATTTTCCAGCAGTTATCCAAGCCTCTAGGTTTCAAAGGAGCTACTGTGTTCTCTTTGAAGGACAGACTGCCAGGAGCAATGCCCTTAGACAAATCCTTTGTTGCTCTAGGACAAAGGCTTCTGGAAAGTTTTTGGAAACTCCAGGGCTCTGGAGAACACAGCTGAAAAAGAAAATACTGATCTAGTGCACCCTCCTCCCTGCATACACAAAGCAGCCGGAAAGTAGGGTACTGTGCTCTTTTATATAAGGCAAAATACTTGTGATGACATTTGTAAAGAAATATTAATCAAACCATAGTAGTTTCCATTTTAACGGAGAGGCACATTTTTATTCCATAATTTTTAGTGTGTCTCTGAAATTCATATCACATGTTTAAAATATTATCTATCATGATCAGTGCGTGGGTTTTAAACATTTATTATTCCCTTTCCCCTATTTGTCTCAATCCCTTCTCCTCCTAATTAGTCTGATTTTATAGAACTGATCAGAACAATTAATATTTCATTGTGTTATGCAGCATTAACTCATATTTAGTACTTGTTTCTTGGGTGTTTCTGGCATAATTATCATCATGTTTGTTATTTCTCACTCATGGGACATTATGTCTTTCACATATAATAAATTCCTAACACAGTGAGTATCAATCAGGAATCAGCAATTTTAAAATATTTAAGTTGTACATGTATGATAACTAGATTTATGGGCTATTGAGTTTGCAATGCAAAACTTTAATACATTTATATTATAAAAGAAATGTTATAAGTAGATAATTTAATAAATAGAAAGGAAAGAGGTTTACCGAACTATCTTTTCTAAGTACAGACAGACTTTATAAAAACAAAGTTGAAGTCTATTCTATTGTTCTAGTCACCTCTAAAAACTGATGCTGTTATACACAAGTCGCAAGATGACCACCAAGAGTCAGACTTTCCGAAATGCAAAAGCAAGGCTTTATTCAGGCAGGCTGCAGCTCGGGTGTCATCCTACACCCCAACACAGCGGAGCTTAGGAGGAAGCCCCAAGCTGAAATTTTACAGGGCTTTTAAAGGCAAAGACCACAGATTTATAGCAACACAGCAACTAGGTGTTTCAGTGAGATAAGGTGGGGGTCAGGGACATTCCAGGGCGATGGGAGCTAATGTGAAGTTCCACGTTGGTTGAGTCCCATCAGCTGTCTGAGGGTAGTTTTATGCCTTGGAAAACAAATGCTATCCTTGGATTTTACGTGAATTCTAATTTTAATGCAGACAGGTCAGTTCCTGGAACTTATGGACAACACAATTCTATTTCTTTAATTTGTGAGCACTCTGGGTTACTCATAGTTTAATGTAAACAACAAGATGGTTGCTGCTTCAGAATGGGGGGGTCGCTTCTTAGCTCCTCAATGCTAAATCAAGATCATGAAATCCTAAATTACAATCTTTATTCCTAAATATTTAAAGACTTCCAAATACTATAATTAAAATTTATCTAAGTGTCTCATCCTCTAATCCTAGCTACTCAGAAGGCTGAGACCTGAGGATCATGGTTCAAAGTCAACCCATGCAGGAAATTCTATGAGAATATTATCTCCAATAAACTACTCAGAAAAAGCTGGAAGTGGAGCTATGGCTCAAGTGATAGAGGGCGAGCCTTGAGCACAAATAGGCTCAGAGACAGAGCCCAAATTCTGAGGTTCAAGCCCCCGGACCTGCAAAAAAAAAAAAAAAAAAACAAACCACAAAACAAAAACAAAGCAGCTATATTTGGGAGTGGGAAAGTGGGAGAAAAATGAGGGATGAGGTAATAGTGTTCCACAGGAAATATATTCACTAACTTACATATGTAACTGTAACCCCTCTGTACATTACCTTGACAGTAAAGTTAAATTGTAAAACATTTTTTTTTTGCCAGTCCTGGGCTTGATGTCAGGGCCTGAGCACTGTCCTTGGACTTTCTCAAGGCTAGAGCTCTACCACTTTAGCCACAGCATCACTTCTGGCTTTTTTCTATGCATGTGGTACCGAGGAATTGAATCCCGGTCTTTGTGCATGCTAGGCAAGCACTCCACCACTAGGCCAAACTCCCAGCCCCTGTAAAACATTTTTTAAAAAGTAAGATTTAGGGCCAGGAATGTGGCCTAGTGGTGGAGTGCTTGCCTAGCATGCACAAAAATCCTAGGTTCAATTCCCCAGTACCACATACACAGAAACAATAAATAATTTTTAAGGTAGGATTTATCTAGAAGCTATGTATGTTTAAACATATGTTTATATGTTAACATACATTTAAACGTTTATATGTTTTTCTACTACTCACTGGCTTTCCGAAGGTAGATTGTCGGTGTGGCAGAGAAGCTGCAAATTCTCACATGTGAAAGTGTTCCTTTCAGGAGCTGACCATTCTTCAAATATACACAGTGGACTCCCAGCTCCACTTCTTTATGAAGGAGACATCTTTATTTACTCCTCTGTCTACCCATTTTCTTATTTATGTTGGCCTCATCATCTGTCGTTCTTAGCGCTCCTGTTCTCTTAAGTCGGCCTGACCTAATGTTAAATGCCCATCCATTACCCTTTCACGAAGGTCAAACACATTATTTCAGGTTGGTTGCAAGTTACACTCTACTGTGGAAAATGGTCAGAGGTCCTTTCCACAGTCTGCTCTATTTGCTTCCAGCATACTCCCTGTGGTTTCTCAGGGGTTTCCATCATCCGGTGTTTGACATACTGTATCTAGAACATTTGTTTCTCGCGAATTGCCCGTGCCGCTCTGGTGATGGATGGAGATGAATGTCCACTGCTATAGGAAATTTGCCACATTTACAAAAGTGGGATGTTTTATTCCGACAGATCAGATCTGCCCCAAGCTTTCCCTCAGTGCTGTCAGGAAAACAGTCAATGTGGCTGAAGCCTTAATAAAACTTTTTTTTTTTTTTCTGCTCTGAAGAAATTAAGAGAGTACCACCAGCCTCAGGAGCCAAAATCATTTTCACACAAACATGACTTTTGTGGACCTGGCTTTGGCCTTGATGAAATTTTCTTTAGAGGTTTTTGCCCCTTTGTTTCTTTAGGAATTCATTTTTACCTGATTTTCTCTAGCCTTAACCTCTCATATGTATCTCATTTCATAGTCTTTCCATTTTTGAACAAAGCTATGCAATATTAAAATCTATAACTTGCAGCTACTGTGGCTAGTTTCAATACACGTAGCTTAAAAGACCTGTGGTATAGAGGATCCACATTGCAAGGGCTTTAGAGACATTTCTACATGGGTTGCTTTGTGCTTTCTTTCCCTGGGAACTAGAATACTAAGTGTTGCCATAATTGATAGAATATACCACCAGGAAATGAGCATATCTATCCTGGAAGAAAGGAGAATGTGATGAAATTGTTATACATATATAAAATATATATATATACACACATATATAATATACTATTTGTTGTCTATATTGTATTGTCTACAATGTTTATTGTGTTGTATATATTGTATATATACATGATATGTATACATATATATGAAAGCTTCCTGAATATATAATGTCTCACAGATGGAGAAGCTAAAGGAGCTAAAGGAAAATGGAAGAGATTACTGCTAAGTGATTAAAGTAACAGTGGTAATGAAAAAAAGAAATAATGCAATTGTAAATATTCCTTGTTGTAGAAGTTTAATAATCTCTTGAGATCTCTTAGAGTGAAGGGTTTCTCTATCAGGAACTTAAGACTTTCAGAGGAAGTACCATTTACTCTTATCTCTCCGCTCCTCCTGAGTGATTTCAAATGGTTAAAAGGTGGTCAGGGTTGTGGCTGAAATTGGTTTTGTCTCCAAGGAAAACACAATTATGACTCGTGTCGGGATGTGGCAGGATAATATGTAGACTATACAGCTGCTCAAAATCCCCTACAAATACCGTTGCTGCTAAGGGCATTTATGAACTTCATCCTTAGATAGCATTGCATCTTCCACTGTGTAGCCTCTTATGTTAATGTATGTGACCTGGATTTTTGCACTTGTCTATCTCCCAACACTGTGGAGCTGAACTGTTATTTATTTATTCTTTTTGCTGGTCTTGGGCCACTCAGGGCCTGATCACTCTCCTTGGGCTTTCTCAAGGCTAGAGCTCTACCACTTGAGCCACAGCACCATTTCTGGCCTTTTTTTTTTTTTTGCTATGTATATGGTACCAAGGAATTGAAACTGGATAGTTGTGCATGCTAGGCTAAACTCCTGGCCCTGAGCAGTACTTTATTGGAAGGTAGTCATTGTGGACTTTCCTCAGTGAGTTGTGGAGTTATACTTAATATGTAGGTCCCCATAGACAGTCTGTCTGGGTTTACATTCCAGATAAGCCACATTGTGTGTGTGTTCTCTAAGATAAGGGTTTATTTGCTGGTTGATTACTAATCAACTCCGTTTGATACATTTTCCTCCTCTGTGAAATAAAATACAATGCCTGTGTCAACATTATAAAGCAATTATATGAAGCAAAATGTCCAAATATGCAGTGGACAGTTCCTAGACATAACAATGAGGCTAACATTTCCTAATGCCTGCTATTATTTTTATTATCTACTTGAATTATATGGCTATGCCATATGTAGTCATTAGTCAACTCAACCAGAAATTATAAAATGCCTATTTAGTGCCAGATCATTTTTCTAAATAGAAACATGAGACATTGTTCTTGTTCCTAAGGATTGAGCAGCTTGGCGGAGAAGATGAATGTATAAACAATCAATTATAGTACACAACTTATATATCATAATAGCTTTGTACATAGAACTATATCTTTGGTGGCTCCAGGAATTTTTCAAAGAGAAGCTAATAGTTGTCAAAGAAGGAGAAAAGAAGATGAAAACTGTCTTTTAGTGTATTTGCTATGAGAAACCTACATTCATAGGACGAAGTGTGTAGCTTAAGAGTCGTTTGTACTTCTAAATGAATATGTGTCTCAGTATGTGGCTATTTTCCATCTTAAAAAATTAAAATCCACTAATATCTTACTGCAATGATTAAACCATTGAGACTTTCTATGACCCATCTGATTTAAAATTCTAATATAATAATGAAGTTTATTTTCAATTTTACAAGCTTTTTCTTGCCTTGCCTATAAATTCAGTGAATGACAATATTAATATTGAATTAATAGAATTACTCACCTTATTATAGGTTTGATATATTCAGCATTATGTTAAGGAGTCAGCCAGTTAAAACCATTGATGGGCTTTGAAATTGCTATATTTGGAATAAATCAATTGAGACACTCTATCAAATGCCTAGCTCCAGTCATTTGCAAGCATACCAATGAATAGAAACATCCAATATGCATGGAATGGGCCCGCCTCCAATTTCCCTGTGGAATTTATCATCGTTTTTCAGGGATGATAAATATTCCAGTAAATATTCCAGTGTATAGATTGCCCAATGAAAGTGCTAAGTGTTTAGAGCGTACTATAAACTGGGATCCTCAGGAAGGCAGCATGAAAAGACCTCGGTTGACCAATGAAGTAGATGGGTATAACATGCAGGCTTGACATCCTCCACAGAAAAATCATAACTTAGTGAAACCATCATTTATTGACTCTTAGGCAGTAAGAGAACTAACATTCATAAGACAGAGCCCCATAAAGCAAAGAGGTCAGCAGACTGAGCAAGAAGCAAGTAAATCCAAATGAGGCTGAAATTTAAGTTGACACGAGTACTATGCTTTGCGTGTTGTGAAATCAAAATAATTTGATTTTGCACTGGAGAAAGAAAAGAAATGAGAATTCTCAGAGAAGGCTTTATAGAAACTTGAAGTCCATGATGAAAAGCATTTTGAGGTATTTAGAGAGGGAGGGAGGGAGGGAGGGAGGGAGAGAGAGAGAGAGAGAGAGAGAGAGAGAGAGAGAGAGAGAGAGAGAGAGAGAGAGAGAGAGAGTCAGCGAGAGACAGCGAGAGACAGAGAGTGTGTTAACAAAGTGGAAGGTTAGTAAGGATATTTAATAAAGAAGAGAATACAGAAATAGAAAGGGAGAAAGAAGTGACTTCTAAAACCAACTAGCTAAAGAGCCTCAAGTAGTAATCTTCATTCCATACATATTCATAGCTTCTGTTAAGGAATCTAATTCAGACTTTTCCTAGTTAGTTAGTTATACTAATACTGGGGAAATGTGTAATTCAAACAGGGCAATAAAGAATTTAGGATGGCTCTCTAATCTGTTCAGATATTAAAACTGAAATGTGAAGATAATGAGTTTAAAGATGGCTCTGTAATCTATGGGTTTTGTGCTAAGGATCTCTGTGTCTTGGACCTTGAATATTCCTGTTTGTCCAAAGAATTATCTTCTATTCTCAGACTAATTTACTCACCTATGGACATTGTAACTCAGCATTTAAAGAAAGGGGTGTGAGGGATGCTTGTACTTTCTTAAAAGGATTAATTTAACTTTTGTTGTGCCAAGAGAAAGGTTATTTAGCAATTAGCATCTTAATCATTAGGTGAATCTCTTTATAAATTAGGATGCCCAGCAAAGAGGAAATAAAAGTGGTTCTAAGGAAGACAACTCCCCGTAGAGTAGGCACTTATATAATGTGACATTTTATTCCCATATAAAACTTTTTATATCTTGCAGTGATTTCTTTTAGCTGTAGTTCTTGATTCTGGCTTATTTTCTGATTTCTCTATTTCTGATTTTCCTATCTGTATTGTCTTCCTTTGGTATATTATATATCTTGCTTTTCGCCTTATCATATAAATTGCACCTTTGGCAGATCATATATTCTAGTTGTTGTTGTTGGCAATACTGTGTTTGAGTGGAAGGCCCTGCTTTACCATTTGAGCTACCATTCAAAAAATAATTTGTTTCTGCTTTTCTAGTTATTTTTTTTCAGTGGTGGGATCTCAAATTTTTCCCTAGGCCAGCTTAGACCACACTTGTATCCCAAGCTTTCCAAATAGATTGTATTACAGCTACTGACAAGCATACTTGACTTATGGGTATCTCACTAATTTTTCTATCTTTTGGCTTAGGTTGTGCTCAACTCCTGTTTTTACCTCCCAAGTAGCAGGATTACCAGTGTGAACTTCTGTGCTCAGCTTCCTGTAAAATTTACCTAATTCTAAGGATAGGATAGTGGGGAGACGTTGGAAAGGGAGGAAGTGACAATGGACTGCAATATAGAAGTGGCATGTAAGCATTTGTGAAGAATCAAGATCCCTGGGGACTCAGGTGTTACAATGAGAAGCACTTGTTTTTTTTTTCTCCATTATTTGTGCCGAGCCAAATTCTCTTGAAAGAAATAATAGCTATGACTTAATACATTTTAGTTGGATAGATGTAGCTTCCGTTTATTTAAAAAAGAAAAAAAAACACTCATTTAACAGGATTCAAATAATTTTAATTGCAGAAACTCTCCATAAAAAATGAATAACTTGTTCTGGGGTAACAGATGTTGAATATTGGGAAGAAACATGATGGATGGTGGATTCTGTGTAATTGTATACTTGTGTGAATCCATCACTTTTCCTGGGTGAATTTGCTGTTTAACGAACAGATTTACATATTTTCTCCACTGTTTCATGTTGGCCCCACTTTTGGGCAGGAGGCCTTTATGCTTCCGAATGAATGTACATTACTGACATTTACAAACACCCACAGAGGACTCAGTCAATTACTACCATAGATGTCTATTGTTCCAAGAGAATTGACCTTTACCCCTGGCCACCAATTAAAATCTATTGCTTCTCACCCCTACCATGCTCACTGCTCGTGGTCATTCTGGCCCAGTGCCTAGGGTAACTAGTCAGATACATTTCCCTTGGTCATCTTATTTTCTTCCCCAAACAAACCAGAGAGGCACTGACAGTGAAAATGCATGCTTTCTCTAAATGAAGAAGGGGCATCTAACTATAAGCTAAACCTCAGAACTTGATGGCTTTACTGTTGTTAACACAAATGAAGATTGTGTGCACAAACATATAACAATTAGGAGGGAAAAAAAAGGGACATTGCCTGCAAGTTGATTCCATATTCACCCTATCACAATTCTCCAGTTGCTTTGTAATGTGATGCTGCTAATTGCAGGGTCAGTGGCCTCCAGGCATAGCTGTACCTATTCTGTTTTAAGCTGGCAAGACTAAAGTTCCAGAGTGTGGGAAACCAGGCATAGCATGAGCCTCTGGCACCTTTCAGGATAGCAGCTCTGGGAGAAATAGAAGTTTCTTCTCTATGACCACATTGGGATACATTGGATCGAGAGCTCAAAGTATTATGCCTGGGATTGCAACTTCCTAGTGGACAGATTGCTACTTTGAACTAACCAGTAGCCTTAAGATATACTCATTTAAGGAAATACACATTGAAATGTACTTTAAAAAGACATGCTATCTATTTATAATCGTTTGGCTGTTTAGCACTATCTCTCCTACCCTCTGTTCCTGTGGTTTTGAAGCTAAGTTTTACCAGCCAAATCATTTCTGTAGGAACAGCCATAGGATAAATACAGTTGGTCAGGAGCAAGTTTGATTATAATCAGATGGAAACAAGAAGTCCCCGCTTCAAACTTAAATGGAGCAGAAAGATACTACTTCCTGTTTGGATTACAATTTTGGGTCTCAGCAAGCTGGAGGTTGACAAGAAATGCTCTCCTCTTCTTCTGACCTTCTCCCTGCACTATTAGCATTACAATTAGGTGGAGAGAATGCAAGGGATTTCATCTGTACAGAAAATAGTTCCTGCAGTTATATTATACCCTTTTCTTTACAGTGTGAACTTTTATAGATTTGCAGAGATTATATTTGTATGAGGACTTGAAATTTCCCAAGAGCCTCAGATATTTCACTTTTTCTACCCTGCAGGCACCGGTGGTCAGAACAGAGTGTGTAACACAGCGATTGGGAGACTGTCTGGTTCCCTGGAGGTTCTGTCCAGTATCTTATTACTCAGTAGCCAATGGAAACCAGTTAGGCACATGCGTGATAAAGCCTAGAAAATTATGGGGCTGGAACCAACTGGCTCCATTTATTACAGATACAAAGTTCTGCCGATGGTTCATTATGTGCCTCCCATATAAAACCAACTCAGGGGAGTTAAAGAGAAATTTGAAATAAATATGTGGGAGAAAGCTGTTTTAAAACTGGATATTGCTTCACCTAAAACTACATTGAGCTTCTTCCATTTCTTTCCTTCCTGTGTGTCTCCCTCATTCCTTTTCTCTTTTCTTCCCTTCCTCCTTCCCTCCCTCCTTTCTTTTGTGTTTTTTTCCTCCTTCATTTCTTTCTTTTTCTACTTTAATTCTGTTCTTCTATCCTTCCTTCTTTTTCCTCCCTTCCTCTTTTATATCTTTCCCTCGGTCATTTAAATGACGGCAGAACACTCCCACATGTACTTACGATACAGTACAATTGCGAAACTGTTAAAATGTATATTGCTGTATATGTAATCATCCCGTCTTCATAGAAGTACTGTGAGGTGGGGAAGACAGGCCAAGCCCATGCTGTTTAGAACCCAGGTCTTTGCACTTTGGGTTGATTTCCTTCTATTAAAGTGTACTGTTTTCCAACCACCTCTCCCAATGTTACATTTTACTAGTGCTCTTGAGGCTAAGTGCTCATTTTTCTATACCGTTTTAACATGTTTTATGTTTTCAGATATGATTTTATGTGCTAGATAAAATGCAAACCACAGAGAAGATGAATAGGGAAGCCATATGTCACATTTGGAGTCTGGATGTATAAAACAGTTCAGCCTCCTGTTTACCATTTTATGGTAACAGCATTGAAAAATGTATAGGGTGGGCCTGATATTTTCACATATTGGAAGAGGGTTCTGGTTCAAGGGCTCAGGAAGTCTCATTTTGACTCCAATAGCTAGTGCTGATAGATTAGAAGAATTTGATAAGCCTTTGCTAATATATGGGAAGTATGAGAAAGCTTTCTTGGATATTTGTAACATGAGACATGCCAGCAATGATGAAGATAATCTTCAATGGTAGGAAATGGACCAACTTATCTCAACCAGTCTTTAAATGTATGGTTTAACATTCTTGTAGCTCTTCACTGTGGTGTGTTAGCTTTGAGCTTACCTGCCAGTAGGCTCCCTCTTTCTCTTGTAACATCCATTTGTCTACTTCGAGTTATTCTTGCTTTACCTGTTTTAAACTGTGCATATGTGAGAGTTGCCGAAAGGATTGGCACACTTGATGATAGTTGTTGCAGAAACAAAATAACTCTCTGAAGTCATCAGAGTATCTTTGGCATGCTGAAGAAAACTAAGACCCAGAAAGTGTCCAGGTCATTAGCTATGAACTGCCCAAGGACACTGGTCACATGGGAATTTCTGTAAGCTTCTTGGTCATCTACATTCCCTACATTTGAACTAAAGAGTATAGTTATTCCCTCTAAGGGTATATGGGAGCTAATCATGCCCTAGAAACAAGCAATAACAGATAATTATAATTCTGTTTATACCCATTTTTAGCAGAATTCTGCAGATGAATTTTTTTTTTTTGATGGGTCATGGAGCTTGAACTCTGGGCCTGAGCAATTCAGCTCAAGGCTACCACCCTTCCCCTGAGCCATAGCCCCACTTCCCATTTTCTACTGATTAACTGGAGATAAGAGCTTCACATTCTTTAATGCCTGGGCTGGCTCTGAACTGCGATCCTCAGATCTTAGCCTCCTGAGTAGTTAGGATTACAGGCGTGAGCCACCATTCCCAGCTCCAAGCTGAAATATTTTTATATCTTTGGCTGTTCTCACTAGACATAACATCTTCAGAATATGAGCAGCTTTCTTTCAAGGATGGGTGGAATGAAGTGGCAAATTATTGTATAGGCCACAAGTGACCAGGTGCTTAATAAACATGTAGAGAGCTTGTTGAGGGGAGACCCTGACAGCCTATTTCTCAGAAATTTGATCTAGTCCAGAAGATTTGTCTTTTGTCAAATGGGCATCTTTCATCTCTCACCATTTTGCTGTGTGTAGAAGGGGTGGGGGTAAGATGCTTTGCTCCACATGAGTAAGTTATGCTAACCTCTAGAAGACATCCTTCTTGTATGAACATCTTAGTTGTATTTTTCTTTTTAAAACATGGTGTTAAGGATAAAATAACAGTTATGGGTCTGGACCCAGCTGCCCTCTACTGGACAGCATAATTATTTGATTTGAAATTAGAGTCTTTGTTTTCATTTGTTCCTTTGCCATAAACACTGAGATTCATTGTTTCTCCCCTAGAAAGGCCTGTGTATTTTGCACTTGATTACTGAGCGGTGCAAAGTTTAGAAAAAGAGCACTTAAATGTCTTCATTACGAATTTGAGCTTTAAGAAAGCAAGAGACATAGACCGTTGGATTGACAGGAAAGCACAGAGTGCCAACTGCTATGGTCTCTGCTTTTCCAAAGCAGAAGACAGGAAAAAGGAGTTGGAATTAACAGTTCTTAGTCACTGTGTGCAAAACAAATGCTTACCAGCAACCAAACTGTGCAGCACCCTGGGAGGCCTCAAAGACATTTGTTAAGCTCAGAGCGGAGGCCCTCTTGGAATTTGTTTTTTGAAAGTTCCAGTCCATTATCCAAGGTTCTAACTCCATTCCTTTGCACAGCAAGTGGCTCTGTCATAGTATGAAGTACCAGTATCTCACACAGGCTTATTAAATACAAAGGGCTATTCAAAGAGTCCTTGAGAGAGAAATAAGCAAAACAAAACCAATTCAGGAAATAAAAAGAAAAAAACAGACTTAGTAATATTTGGTAATACATTCTAACATATTCTTTTCTACAAGATAAGTAATGGTGTTTAGCACACCTGTGAGTTGGGATTGACAAAAGGGTATTATTTTGTTTGTTTAGTATGTCTTGGTGTGGTTTGGAATGGTAGTAGAAGGTGTGGTATGGTTGGGTATGCTTTGCTGTGGTTTGGTTTTGCAGTGCTGAGGAGAAAACCCAGATTGCTGGGCAGGTTGGATATATTAGTTATTGCCTCCCACTGAATCTGCACCCTTTCCCTTCCCCATAAAAGGTTGTTATCAAACATAGGACCTTTTTACTTCCATGATTATAATGACTCCCCTTCCCTGAGTAGATTTATCTTAAAATAAAATAAAACCCATCAGAGGAAAGAAAACCTTTTTTGTGTAGAAGAGGGATTCTTTCACTTCAAGAGAGCCAGGTACTCAGAGATGCTTCTAGACTCTGGGGGCATTCAGAGTGAAGAAGCTGAAGCTATGGAAGGATTGGAAGGGTCAGTGACCCAGATCTCACCAGATGCCTCTTTCCCGCTTTTTTCTTTGTACTTAGAAGCTCAGCCTTCCTCTGCCCAGGCCTGCCAACGCTTGGCTGTCATTCATCTCCATTTTGCAATTTGGCTGTCACGTCTTTCAAGTTCCTTCAGTGACAAGTACAATTAAATAAGTCTTATATGGGTTTGCTGGCATGGAGTGAGGCCTTCCTGGTAGGCCAGTGCAGATTGGAACATGCTGTCTTCTCCAAAGGGTATCCTGGCTGCAGAGCTGCTCAGCCAAGGGAAGAGAGTTCCTTCATCCCTTTCATCCCTGGCACCTTCTGTCCCTGTGCCAAGCCCAAAATCAAATCTCACTTCCAATGTCCAACAACTTCAAGGAGACATTTAGTGTAGGAGTATGTGTGTGTGCGTGTGCGTGTGTGTGCGTGCGTGTGCGTGTGTGTGTGTGTGTGTGTGTGTGTGTGTGTGTGTTCCAGTCCAGGGCTTGAATTCAGCGCCTGGGCACTATCCCTGAGGATTTTTATTGCACAAGTATAGCTCTCTACATGAGCCATAAATTCATTTCTGGGTTTTTTTTATTGATAAATTGGACACATGAGTCTCATGCATGGACTTTTCTCCCCCAAGCTGGTTTTGAATCACTAACTGCAGATCTCAGCCTCCTAAGTAGCTATTGCAGGCGTGAACTAGTGGCACCCAGCTACAAGTTATTTTTGTTGGGAAGATTATATGTAGTATTTCCTTATGTAATAACCCACATCCACCTAGAGGAGGGACAGAGAGAGAGAGAGAGAGAGAGAGAGAGAGAGAGAGAGAGAGAGAGAGAGAGAGAGAGAGAGAGAGAGAGAGAGAGAGAGAGAGAGAACGAAAGGCAGACAAATTAAAGATTATTCAGACTAGAAGTAAGTGTTTTTTCTTTACAACTGGCAGTAAAATGGACAACTGCTTTGAGACCCTCTCAGCTTTTCTCTGAACAAGTTCAATATCCTTTTTATTTTCTTGTTCTCTTCTGGCTTAACTTAAATGTTTCATGAGAAAACAAGCAGTAGCAGTATGACCACTCTTCTGCGGCAAGGGGAAAGTGCTGAATAAGTCCAGGAAACTGTTAATGAACTCCTACCAGTTTGGAGATGAGGCCAAAGACTGGATGAAATGTAGTTCCTGAAGGCAGTAGCATCTTCACTCAAATACCAGCCTCAGTGACTCAGAAGCAAGAGTTAGGGGATGTGTTGTGCTGGGCTATGGGAAGATAGCATGGATAAGGAGGATGATTAAACAAAGTATATTGCTGCTGTCCTGGAGAACTGACTGGGCACTTGACTTTGAGACTTGTACAAGCTTTTACCTTTCCTATGGGCAAATCCATTGGCTAGTTGATTCTATTTTTCTTGATGCCAAAGTTCAAGTATTATTTCAAAGGAGAATAATGGTTTTCCCCAAGACAGCATCTTTAGTCATTAGATACTTAAACACAGTCTGTAGTGTCTTCGGTTCTGGATATCCATAGTTACTGAAGGGAAGTAGCTTTATGTTAGGCTAGTATGGACAAGGGAGTCCACACTAATCATCCCTGTCTTAGAGGAATTGAAGGCACATGAATTTGATTGTATACATCTTATTTCTTCTTTTTTGTATAGTAGAATCTTAAACTCCTCCTCTGTCTGGCAATGAGAATGTGGAAATTCCCCTAGCTCCTTGAGATTATCAAAAAGAGAAAAATGTAGTTGCACACTAAAAGACAATTTTGTATTTGATACATAAAGTCCAGCTATAAAACATCCATGACATTATAATTATTTCCAAGACAATGCTTTTGGAGAAAAGGAATGAGTCTATGATTTTAATATGGAAAAGACATAATCTGAGATATGAAGAAACACATGAAGGGAGAAAAAAATTACAAGAGGAAGCTGATTCCTGAGGCTTAAATCATTGTAATCATTGTCCTGACTTGGCTTTCCCAAACACATGCAAGGAATTGGTCTCCCATTGACTGAAGGGAATTTTAGGAGGAAAAAAATCTTAGATGAAGATTTTAATTTCAACCCAGCTAACCAAAGACATTCAACCAAGTTGGTCTTCACTGTACTCTTCTCTGTTATACACACCAACTCATGCAGCTTTAGGCCAATTCTTTCTCCCTGAATGTAAGTAATAACACATAAACTACTTATTTATTCATTACATGGGGAGGAGAGCTAGGAGATTACAAGCAAAAACTGATAACGCACTTACTGAGGAGAAATCAATGTTTTAAAAGCACACTGACTCCAAGTAGGAGGAACAGAGAGAGAGGAGGTAATTGATTCCGACCAGACAACATGTTATTGGGCCCTATGGGTGAGCTAGGGCAACAAAAGGCCTTAAAAAAGGTATTGTGGGCATTGCAAATGCTTGGGGTTTCCAGATGACAAGGAAGCCTATGGTAATCGAATCTCACTGTATGTAGCCTCCAAGCAACTTCACTGCAGAGACTCTGTGTTGACCCAACAGTAGTTGGAGATCAGCTGCCAGTATGTTCCTGGCAAAGATGCTGATGAAGACTGCATGGGAGGAGAGGCTTTTGTTACAAAATGCCTGGTAGAATGCAATTACTTGGCATGGAATGTTGCCAGGGAAGTGGCTGTTAATATCAGTACCCGTGCAGGAAGTTTCCAGGGAGCCTTCATGACTCCGAGTGGTCAGGACCCCCATTTTATGTCCCAGTGAAAAGCCTGCAAACCAACGCCAGAAATCAGCAGCCAAGAGAAACCACTTTTCTTGCATGGGTCTGCAAACTCCACATCTGAGCTCAAAAGAGAAGAAGGGCCAAGAACTAGGTCCGTGGGGCTCTTAGGGGAGAGAAATAATCTGCAGTCTCAGTACTTAGCCAGTGAACGCGTTTATTGTATCAGTCGAAGTGTCATTTAAACTTGAGTTTATATTTTCCAGGGAGGCAGCTTAGGATTCAGTACTGCTATTTGGTCTCCATCCAGACCCAAACATTAGGAGGAGAAAAATGCTTTCTCCATAGTCTCTACATTCTCCTAGCTATATCCTTCTAAAACTCCATCCCTGCTTCTTTTATTCCTTTCTCCTTTTTTCCTCAAAGCAGATTGTTAGGCTACAGAAAAAAACTGTCCATAGTATATTTGACCTCCATATTGCAGGATAAGCTAAGTCCCTGTAGAAGTTACCTAAAGGTAACAAAAAGGGAAACTAGTTGGTTCTCCTTGAGCTAGTAACAGGAGTATGCTGAACATATGTGCTCTTCTCTCATGCTTTTATTGATATTCTATTCAGGATTGTAGGAATTAAAATACTGAGGCTCAGCGTCACTTATACCATGATAGTAAATGAGTGGGACAGGATGCTGAAAAGAACTAAGAAATTATTCATTTGTCTTGGGTGGTAGGGAAGGTGGAGTTTTATTTGAAAGGCTTCAAGTTGCCTCTACTCCCTAAGGACTCCAATTACTGTCTAATTTTTATTTTAGCATTATATCCCCAAGAGTAGAAGTTGTTCTACAAAGCACTTACATTTTACTTTTGTCTTTAGATTATTGAGATATATATCTATAAAAATAATTAATAAATGCCATACCCAGATGCTTCCTGGTGTAGAAGTCTGTTCCCTGTTGGCATAAGCTCAGGAGAGCTCTGAATGGCAAGTCAGTCAACAAGCTCACTGCCCTTGGGCAATTTGTCTCATGTTCCTGGCATGTGGGAATAAAATACTTAGGATCGTAGGCTCTTTTTAAAACTGAGTTAAATGGATAGTAACCTTCAGATCTTATATAAATGCTAAGGGGTCCTTTCTACTTAACATATTCCCATTCTTTTGATGTCTACTGCAATCTGCTCTCTTTACCTGACCTTTACTTTGTGAAAACTAAGTGGTAATTTGCGGCTGCTGGAATTCTGCATGGGAGCCTCAATGTAATAGGTTTCAAGATCAGAGGTACCTTTTCAAGGAGTAACTTAATCCTTTCAAATCTCCCAAGTTAGTTTCTCAACGTCTTTATCAGGCTTTCTGACACATATTTGATAATATCCTTTAATCTAGCTTATTGATTTGTTATCTCCAAACACCCTGTAGTTTAATTTGCAGCTTTGATGCCTATTAGCAAGTAACCACAGTGAATAAAGTGTTACACATTGAGATTAGTACCTTTACAAGTCATTTGGAAGGCTTGGAGAATGAGAAATCTGTAGAACTCAGGATGGTTTAAAGTGCTGAGACAGTTGGATGAAGGCTCACAAAGTTAGTTCAATTGCATCCTGACATTGGTCCAAATAGTCTAGAAATTCAGTTTCTTACATTAATAGTTTGCATATATAATCTTAACATATCAGTTAGTGGTCATTCTGAAAATAACTCGTAACCAGGAGCTCATTTTCAAAAGTCCATGCAGACAAAAAGCCTTTTATGTAGTACACCAATGTCCTACATAATGAGTTGTCTATCTTCAGAAGTGATTTCTTTCCCAAGTGCCTCTTTTAATTCTATTCAGAATTACACATTGTAGCAACCTGCAGCACAAATTATGTGCTTTAAGATCATTTTCTAGATAACCAAAGCTCTCACTTATCTTAAAGAATTTCAAGTTGTAGTATATTTTTACTTTTTGTATTATTTTTTCCTGATGTGGCATTCCTTTCAGTATAGCAATTTTTATGTTACTGTTCTATTGAAATGTGGTGACATATAGGTGATGGAATGTACATATTCTTCTTCATGGAATTTAATTTCGTTTTTAATTGTTTTCTCTAATCTACTTTTATTTGCCACGTGGAAGAATTTTCTCTTGGCCAAATACTTTTCTTTAGTTAAGATAATAAGAGTATTTTTAAGTGCTACTTTTATTTTTTTTCTTTTTTTTATTGTAATTAGTAAAAGGGTTACATGATATTTGCCATATAGAAGGTGCATTAATTCACATACATTGATACCCTTTCACATGTCTTGGTACCCGTTTCCCTCCCCCCCACACCCCCCACCCATCTTGGTTTTCCCCCGTTCCCTATCAAATTTCAAATATCCAAATACAAATAAATTCAATATATCAGATAACAAAATGAGATACTATAACAATATGAGATAACCAAGGGACAGCAAAGGAGATGAGAGACAACATAGTACATTAAGGACAACAATCATTCATTATATGGCTTTTGTTTCAATATCCTGGAGGGACTTTTAATAATGAATTTTGAAATATTAAATGAGAAACCAAAGAATGTCTTATAAAGACTTAATTTGAAATACTTATATTTTGAGCTGGCCTTTGCTCATAGAGAAAGACTTGTGTGAACATTTACACAAGCGCGTTGTACCCTACACAGGCATCAATCTTCCCTGTCTTCCTCATCATTCCCATCTCATAACACTTCCAGATATAGCATTTTCCTGTCATTTGTTTTCTTAACTGAGAAATCCTAGCATGGATTTCACTCATGTCTCTAGGAGATAGCTTTGCTAGAGTAGCATCCATATTTGAATATTCAGAGCAGATTTTCACAGTGTACCAAGGCTGAGAAAGAATGCGTACTTTCTTGTTTCTGATTGAGAGAGGAAAAAAAGCAGTAAGAAATCATGTAAGTATTTTTTAATTTCATGTCTTAATTACCCCTGGGGTAGGTAACAGGAAAGGTCTCACAGGAACAGGCTTCCTTTGTTTCTCTTGATAAGGCATTCCTAGATTGGATCGGAGGCCTCTTTTGAAGGACAACCCAGTCAAATCAGACTTTATTTCATTTCGACTCTGGGATTGGAGTGAGGAGACTTCAAAGGATGGCAAACTATGTATGCTGAAGAGAGTAAAATAGAGCCAAAGATTTTCAAAGTGCAATTAAGTACATGTCAACATTTTCTATTTTCCTACAAGAGCCCCCAGCACTAATTCTAACAAGGACACGCACTCTAATGGATGCAATCAAGAAAAATTAAATCTTAAACGTAGGTGGAGCAGTATGACAGGGACAGGGTACATCTCTGCTGCTTTCAAACAAGGGCAAAACCTTCTTATGTTATATGATAAATATTTAATTTTAAAGATTATAACAAGTAAAAGGAAAAGCTCCTAAAAGCATCCTCAACAGAATACGTTCCCAGATGAAAAGTTCACAGAGTTGGAAAATTCATTTCAAGGGAGGTGACCTCTAAGGGGGATTATGAAAATAAAAAGAATTGTCCAACTTTTTTTTTTTTTTTTTTGCCAATCCTGGGCTTGGGCTCAGGGCCTGAGCACTGTCCTTGGACTTTCTCAAGGCTTAGCACTCTACCACTTGAGGCTCAGAACCACTTCCAGCTTTTTTCTATGTATGTGATACCAAGGAATCGAACCTGGGTGCATGCTAAGCAAGCACTCTACCACTAGACCAAACTCCTGGCCCGAATTGTCCATCTTTTAAAGGAGAATGCAAAATTGTGTCTCACTAAGCAAACAGCCACAAGGAAGAGAATCCGTGAGTTTACAGGTTATGCATGAGATAATGGTAATTTAGAGTTATGCTTTAGGGAAATTGATTTATGGGGAGTAGGGCCAAGGTTGTAGCAGGACACAGATTACAATTTTTTTGTGTGTAATTCCCTGGGGAGTTTGTATGTTATGCCAAAAGGGATTCGCCCGAATTATTATTATTTTTTTTATTGTAATTAATAGAAGGGTTACATTATATTCACCAGATAGAAGGTGCATTACTTCACAAACATTGATACCTTTTCTCATGACATGGTCCCTATTTCCCTCCCCTCCTCCCCCCACTCATCTTGATTTCCCCCTTCCCTATCCAATTTCAAATAACCAGTTAAGCACATATAAAATATATCAGATAACAAGGTGAAATACTGTAACAATATGAGATAACCAAGGGATAGCAAAAGAGATGAGAGATAACATAGTACATTAAGGACAACAATCACTCATTATATGGCTTTTGTTTCCTTATCCTGGATGTCCTTACATTTAGTGTAATACTATTTGGCCTTATGTCTCTAGATTTTGTTCTTTTGTAAATCTCTGCTAGGAGAGCCCAAGGTTTCTACTGATTATGACAAATGAGGGAGACTATTGGGTCTATGTTCCTTTGAGTCTGACTTACTTCACTTAATATGATTTTTTTTCTAAGTCTTTCCATTTCCTTACAAATGGGGCGATATCGTTCTTTCTGACAGCAGCATAGAATTCCATTGTGTATAAATACCACATCTTGTTGATCCACTCATCAACTGAGGGACATCTGGGTTGGTTCCAAATCTTTGGTATGGTAAATAGTGCTGAAATGAACATCGTTGTGCTAGTGGATTTAGTCTCTCCTTGTTTCTGGACGATTGGCACCGATTTTTTTTTTTGCCAATCCTGGGGCTTGAACTCAGGGACTGAGCACTGTCCTTGGGCTTTTTCCTCAAGGCTAGCACTCTGCCACTTTAACCACAACACAACCCCTGGCTTTTTCTATGCATGTGGTATTGAGGAATCCAACCTGGGTCTCTGTGTATGCTAGACTAGGCAAGCACTCTACCACTATGCCAAATACCTGGCCCCACACCAGAAATTTTAATCAGAAAATGGCTTCAATTAGAAGTCTGCTTTGGAAAATCAGAGTCAGAGACAGGAGGCCATGCAAATATTTAGGAGGCTAACTTCTGTAAGACAGACATCTTTCTACTTTCTAGTTGGCTGACTTGTGGAAGAAAAATATTAACAAATGAAAATCTTGAAAATAAGCCTGAAATTTTTATTCATAAATGAGATAGGGAGACTTTCTGGAATGAAAGGAAATTTATCTGAGTATGCATTTGAGCATTTTGAAACATAAAAATCTGACATGCAGAAGAAATATTAATAAAATTATAATTATGTTGAATAAAGTTCCTGTGAAAATCAAGTGTTAAATTCCAATGGAATCCATACTCCAGAGAGTTTCAACAATTCTCAGATGCATATCTTGTCATTCCAAGATCTTTGCATACCTACAGTTTCTTTAGAATTAGTATAGAAAGATTATGTTTTTGTGACTTAAACTCAACGTTGTCTGAATCTGAAAATCACGATTTGACCACAGATTTCTAGGAAAAATGAGGGGTATCAATAAATACACTCATTTTTTGTCCTAATAGACACTTAAGATTATTCAGTAGGTCCATGGTATCAGTAAACTAGAAATCTCTTTTTCTAACAGTATTATAGATGTCTAAATTCCAAATCACAATCCCCCATTGTCTCTTCTGAAAAATAACATTTCACTATAAATTTTCCCCTAGAGCAAGAGATTAATTATTTCCATACATGGCTGTTAATTATGTTTCCAGACTGCAGCTGATATAGCAACCAGCCAAATTAGTCCCAAAGCATACTGTCCTCTTTTTAAATAAGACAATGATGACAAGTGATTTCTTCATTCTCTCTACTCCATGTATTTGTTTAGGCCCTGAGTATTTCACCCCAACTAAGTTCCTTTCTCTAGTCAAGCACGTGGCATTCTTTATGCTTTCCTTTTTTAGATGTAATCCGGACACCTTGGCCCCTATATCCTTCTCAAATTGGACCTGTAAGATAAGCTGATGGTTAAGTGGTTGTGTGTCGGTTTCACTAACAGAAGTCATCTGTCTCATAGATGTTTGGAGATTTTGATATAAAAAATGCCCTCCTAGAAATCAACTGTAATAGGAAAGCTTTCCTCAGCAGTTCTCTGCCACAAGCCTAGATTGGGAGCTCATGAGAAGATGTTCAGTAATCCATCTCGTTGCATTCCTTGGCTTTTTACAATTCCGACAGCCGCTACATTCAGAACCTCTTTTATCAGTTGTTCATAACTTTCAGAGAATGTTCTTATTCTCCTTACATTATTCACATCAATCAATAAAACTATACGCATGCTGGAGAGAGGCCAAGATGTGTCATTGAGATAACGAGGCTTAAAGAGCTGATGGATGGGAGAGGAAACAGTGCCATAAGTACCCAGAACTGCTTGGATTCCTACTAAAACCCTTCAGCCATACTATCAAGAGGACAGTACCTAATCATTCAGACGTACAGCATATTGTGAGCTTGGAAACTGGGCCAGGCCTCAAGAGGATTGTATTTTTGGGTAAGCCTGTGAAGGTAAATGGGCTCAAGTGAAAATCTGACTTCTGACAACAAATATGCTAAAGAATATGGTGAAAGGCTCCTGTATGCATATTTTTCTCGCTGTGTCTTACTGTCCAAATAAAGTAGAGTCTCTCTTCGTAATGAAAAATATAATTCCTTGTAAAGGCATGGGTATTTCGAAGAGTGATTTTTGCATCATAAGTCTGGTTTGTCAAGAGCACTGTCTTCATTAAGGAACCATGAATTTTATCTATTGGTACTTTGGTTGCCTTGATCACTTCTGGTCACAGGAGCTGGCTGATTCTGCTTTGGAGAGATGGGGTGTGGCGCCAAGTCTGTCATCTAGGTTGTTTTCTTTCTCCACTGCAGACATTTGTGGGCATTGCTTATGTGGTAGAAACAGGAATATACTAGAAGATTACCCTTGGAAAAGATGGGTATTTTCTTCCTGTTACCACTTTCCTCAAACTAGGACTTTCATGCCATCAAAAACATTATAAAGTCAAAATTTTCAAGCCCTATCTCACTGATTTGTGGATTTTTTTTCTTTCTCTATAATCCAACCCTCCTTAGAACCAAGTATCAAATGAACCTTTAAACATTGCTTTTTTTAAAAAGAAAAGAGAGATCAACCAGGCATGATGGCTCACCCCTGTAATCATAGCTACTCAAGAGGCTGAGATCTGAGGATTGCAGTTCAAAGCCAGCCCAGGCACTAAAGACCTAGAGATGCTTATCTCCAATTAATCACCAGAAAACCAGAAGTGTCACCGTGGCTTAATGGGTAAGGCAGTAACGCGGTAGCCTTGAATTGAAGAGCTCAGGGACAGCAACCAGGCCCACGATGGCGGAAGAAAAAAAATCATGTCCAAATGGTTGTACAGGGACTTTAGCATTTTCATTTATGTGTTCAAAAATATCAATTACAGCCATGCTTTCCATCATTCTCCTCTCCTTCCACTACCCCTTCTCCTACAGTCACCTCATGTTCGCTCTTTCCTTTTTCTCCTGTGTATATTGGCTATTGTTGCTATACTTAAGCATTCTTTCCTACTCATTCTTCCCTTTCTAGTCATACCCGCTTTCAAGACTATTTCAGCCTCCTGATATTTTTTTCATTGTCTGTTAACTGTTCAAAAAGGTTGTATCATGGAATTTCACTCCTGTATATATCTTGCTTTAGTCCCGTGACCTTACACACACACACACACACACACACACACACACACACACACACACACACACAAATAATGTATATGTATGTAATTATGTGTTTACATGAAAACAGATGCCCTTTATCTTTCTGGGCCTGGCTTACTTCATTCAGTATGATATTTTCCCCCAGATTCACCCATTCTTTCCTGAAGTGATAAGATTTTATTGTCCATGATGGCTGAACACAATTCCATTGTGTTCATTTGTGTGTCTGTATGAATGTATATGTATATATACATATATTTGGGCATCTGGGAAGTTTTTAAAACTTGCAAGACTGCACAAATGCTAGGCTTGCTTCATGAACTGCTAGTTTGGCCACCTGTCTTGTAACTGTCTGTGTGATCTTGGCCTAATTGTGTGCTATTTCTGTACATTGATGTATTAATTTGGAAAACTACTAATAGTATCTTCCCAATGTAATAAGTTAATATATACAAAACACTATGTGGCCTAGCACATGGGAAGGCTAAATGTTATTAATATATTTACAAATTCATAAAAGACAAGATTTTCTACAGTGATTAATATATAAAGCACATACAGGGATTTAATTTAGTCCTGTAAGCACTAACATTTAGAGGCTTTCTCCTTTCTTCTCTCTAATTTCTTATCTAATGTTTTCCTTCTTTCTTCTTTCCTCCTCTCCCTTTCTCCATCATTCTCCTTAGAATTAAGGATATTATCACATAAGCAATATAATTTTATGTGAAGACCAAGTATTTACCTTTAGACCTTAAGTCAGAATTTATGAATAAATTTTCATGAAATTTAAAAAGAATTTGTTGATCTTCAATTCATCCAATAAACATTGCTTTTCAGCTTACCATGTACAAAGTAAGCTGTGAAATAATTGTCATATTCATATGTTGCTTCTTAGTAAGCACCATTGAGGGAATACTTTTTGTCTCCCAAAGCTTGATGGAAGTGAGCATGTACTTCATAATCCTACTGCCGTCACGTTTAATTATTTACTAATAGAGCTTTAGGAGTTGCTTGAAGATCAGAACTACAGCTTAGAGTTGAAGAATTTAGAAGGTACAGCCAACCACAGGTCCATTAAAAATGAGACAGTACCTCCATTATGTATTATAGCAAAACAGAGCCGGCAAGCAAGTCTAATTCCACTTCAGGTTCTAATTGGATCCCTCAGCCAAATGTTGTAGTGCATATAGTTCTGCCTCCTGCTTTAGATCCAGTCTTCATGGTTTATCTTTTAAGAATTGGAAGAATAACATGACTGGAAGCAATTCCTTTGTTAGGACCATTCAAAACTAGGACAATAGACTTCCAAGAAGGGTCTATAAAGATAGCCTTACCTCTTAGCTTATGTGTGCCTCTTTTGAAAAAATTTGTTTTGAAGGATTGTATGAGTCAGTTCTACATCCTGTGTCTCTCTGGAAATGTGCTGCTCCTTAGGTACCTAGCCTGCCCAAGCTATCAACGGAGAGAGGCTGGCTGTGTGGATGGAAGGTGGTAAAAGCAAATTGGCCATCTGTCGGGGCCTACTGTAGACACATAGCAGAGATACTATCGGATAATATTCAGATTGATGTTTTACCCAAGGGTGGTTGGAGGGCTTTTGTTTTGCATGTTTTTCTGCAGACCTGCTTTAAAAATTCATAGATGCACCTGGTTGTTTGCTCCTACCCTCTGTTTTTCCTATATCTGGCATAGCCAAAAACCACAGCAAGAGACTAAATTGGAAAAGAGTTGTATTCAGAACTCAGGAGCAAAGCTGTGCAATTTTCATGAAAATTGTGTAAGTATAGATGCTGGGCTAAAAAGAGAGGCTATCGTGAGGTCAAGACTCCCATGAGTTAATGGCATCATGCAGTGAACTATTGGATCTTTCTTAAAGGGGAGAAAAATTAGCCCAATGGTGTATTTGAAAAAAAAGGATATTTGGGTAAGTCCCTGTTGCTTATGAATTCCACGATACTTATGAGGTATTTGAAGCACTAGACAGAAAAAGATCAGACAAAAAGTGCCAGAGGAAAATGACTGTTTTCCCAGTGGATAATCTCACTGAATCTCTTAGAGTAAAAGATGATAGACCAGTGAGAAATGTGGTTGTTATCCTGAGAAAGATGTTGTCTCTTAGGTAAGATTTAGTGTTGTTTTGAAGTTGAAACTCTAGTTTATCTGGGGATGATTCTAAAGATGTTTAGCTTGGATCCAGAAAACTCAGTATCAGTTCAATCAGTTAGTCAAAATTTCTACAAATTCTTTCTTTCTCCCTCTCTGTCTCTCTCTGTCTCTGTCTCTCTCTGTCTCTCTGTCTCTCTCTCTCTCCCCCCCTTACATGCCTTTCTTTTTTCCTTTCCTCTCTCCATCCTTCTCTCCTTCTGTTCCTTCCTCTAGAAGCATGAGGAAAGATATCTAGCCACAATGCTTAGCCTTAATAAACAGTGACCTTTAGATTTTAGCTCAAATAAGCAAATATAATCATATAGATGTCACTGGCAATTGAACAGTAGTAGAATGAGGCTTATAAAACAAATGCCACACTATCTTTGGGGAACCAAATCTGATTAAAGGATTGGTTAGGAACAGTATATATCAGGATGAGGTACATCTTATTGAAAATTTGTGACTTCGAAGTTTGTACACTTTCTGCTAAGCCATAAACCATGATTTCGAGTAATCTGAACTGTCAACATGGAAATTAAGAAATTCTCCACGATTCACTTTACACAAAGACACCATCAAAAGCTTCTTTTGATATAGAGAGCAGTCCATGAATATTTTGCTAAATGAAGGCAAAATTTTGGATTCAAATGCCAATATCCAGACCAAGTAAAGGTGAAGGGCAATTTCAGAAAATGTAATATTCATAAGTATATAGGATTCAATTCACTAAAGATTCATTTTTCTATAGCCCTATTAGAATATATCATTTACTCTGGAAAAAGCATCTAACAAACATTTGAACTGGAAATACTAGAATATTTGTTTGCATCTGAAGATGCAATTTTTTAATTTTTTAATTAAACTAGGTTTGCAGAAGTCTATTACAACTAGACAGTATCAGAATTGCACAGCCAGACTGGAACAAAATTGAAGACTGTTTTCCACTGACTTCAGATTGTCTATTCTCTCTCGTTGCCTATATAGGAGTTGACCCATCTTGATGTATATTTCCTAGTCAACTACTTTTACCTCATTTTAAAGATTAATCCCTTTTTTGGATAACTTGTTAATGTAAATGCCTGGGTTTCTATAATGTTGAAGGAGTAACAGAAACGTCGATGATTCTCAGGTCTCAGAATACTGCGGACCTGGACATCAGTCCATACTGCTTCCCAGATTTTATCCTTCTTTCCCTTTCTATTACTGACTTAATACCAAGGAATGCCCATGTTTAGTGTTAGGAAGAGAGGAGTTTATGGATTGTGAAAAACCAGCAAGCCTGTGAACTCTCCATAGGGAGTAGCTGCTCAAAAACGTTTATAAATCATGGCCACATGAAAATAAGTTCCACGGCATGTGGACGTAACTAGAAAAACCCTCTGATGGACAACAGTCTTGGGATAGCGTTGTCTACAGCTGATAGAAAATAAATGCTGCTCAGAGTCAGCCTTTTGACCATGAGATATTAGTATCTGCATTGCATTAGTGCTGTTTGTGAAGGAAATATTTCTTTCACTAAAATCATGCTTTTTAATCTGCCTGCATCCTTTTTTTTGTGTGTGGCATGAAAATTTGTTGAACACTGAAAAAGCACATGTGCTCATTTACATTGGCAAGTGTTAAAGTGGGCAGACATATGTGTTTTCTTTGCTTTCTTCCCCTCCTGCTAGCTCCTGGAAGAGTTTTCCTTTTCAGACTCAGCTGTGATTTCCCAGGCAGTGTTCCTAGGAATATTCTTCTCAGTTCTCCCAGCACTTACAAATTTGGTTAGAGAGAACAATCAAGTACGATTGAATGCTAGTGACTATATTTTTGGATGATGCTCAGCTGGCCATCAATCCTATATTAGGGATATTTTGGTTTTGCCTGCGGCTGTCAATGGATGTTCACAAAATACTTCTCTCAGATGCATGGTTATAATATTCTCTTAGTTGAGTTCCCAAATTTCATATGTTTTTGTTGTTGTTGTTGTTGTTGTCATACTATAACCAGTCTACAAGCTCCAATATGATCGATCTAAATGAGCTTTAATCCATCCATGTTTTAAAATCTTAGCTGCATGCCTATTTGGAGAAATTGTTCCTGTCACTATTTATGTCTAACAGCCCTTCGTGTGGATGTAAGTTTCTTCAGCCTTGGCACTAGACAGCTTTGCCTAACTGCTGCCCCCCTGGGGATCTTGTCATTATCCAACACTTCATTTTGCTTCCATATGTGAATCCTCTGTGATTAAATCCTTCCCACCTGTACTCTCAAACACCCACACCTCTCCAAAATACATGTTAGTGCTAGACACGTGGTCACACTTACCTACAGAATTTTGTGTGTGGGAATAGCTAAACACTATACTTTTTGCATGGAATGTCCTTTGCTACTATTAAGTCATTACCTGTAACAGCAAGTCCTTCAGTGAGTGTCTCCTTTGTCCTTTAATCCCTGTCTTCAGCCAAGGGATTGTCACTGGGTGCTGATAATGACTGAAATAAATCAGAGAAATAAACAAGAAGAATCGAGTAGCTGAATGATGAACATCTGGCATCCCATGGGGAATGAAATTTTTTTTTCACCAAAAAAACAAAGCCCACATGTTTAGCATAAAAGTCTCAGTAGTTTTCTATCTTCTCAAAATGCTTGGAACTAGATTTTATTTATTTTTGTGACACATCTATATCTTACTGAAATAATTTGTACATATAGCAAGTAATAAGCTTTTGCTTAATGCCTGATATATGGACTTCATGCAAATTTTATCACAGAGGTCACTGATATTTATGTTTACACTAATAGCTAGTCATCATTCTCGCAGATTTACTGTTCCAAAGAACTTCCAGTGTGAGCTGAGAGACAGACACTGTCCTGAGGCAGCAGCAGATCTCTGATGTGAACCCCGGAACTAGCTTAGAGAAATAATCATACCTCTCCCTACACAACTCTTTCACTGTCTTGAGATTTTACTGAGATTTCCAGTTGGAAGATCCTATACAAATTAAATTTGTTAAAGTGCTGTGTAATGCTTCAATGAAAAATGTCATGCGTATAAAATCTTAATAGCACTTTAACAAGTTTGAGTTTCCTGTGCAATGAACTATTTTTAACTTATTGCCATTTGGGATAAATGAATGGCAAGAAATGTTTGACTATGAATTGATGACTTAGTAAAAGTGAAGAAATTGTGCAGTTTCTTTTTTTTCCGCAGCTCTTTTACTCAGAGAGCACAATTACCAAAATGAGCCATTGAGAGTTTCTAATCTCTTAATTGTCTTCTAGCTTAAAGTACTTGCCTGAGGCTACCCATGCATACATGTGTCTAATTCGTAGAACACCACTTTTTGTGCCTTTCCCCCCCAGAATTGTAGATGAAAATGTTCATAAATGATACCACAAATAAGAGACGAGAAATAACTATCATTTGAAATGGAGAAAAGGTATGTCCATCAAATGAGGATATTCAAGAGATGACACACAAGTGCTAAGAATAAAAAGGGTGGAAGAAGGGAAGAAAATAATTCACTACTTTTAGGAATGAAATCGATGTGTATTGGTATCAAGTGCATAATTGTTCCTGAGTACCTTAGAAAATATTACAACAAAAGAACCTACACCTAATGATAAGTACTTCATAGTACTGGAAAGAAACTATAAATTAGTACTTTCCTTTCCAAAAGAGATTTGGTAGTGTATATCAAAAGTGGTTACAAAAACCACAGTTTTAAACATAAATTCCAATTCTCAGAAATTGCTGGAAGACATGATAATAGATGTGCAGAATTGTTCATGTACAGGAGGCCATAAGGTTATTCTATTGGAAATCACTAAACTTTAATATCAGGTTAATTATACAGTGACATATTCATATGATCAAAATATATTCAGCTAGTAAAATATGAAAATACAGAGTAATAACTTGGGAAATATGTGTGCTATTATTTTAAAGTGGGAAAAGCAGACTCAGAAGCAAAAAGTAAGCTGAATGTGTTGACTCAAGCCTGTAATCTTAGCTACTTTGAAGACAAAGATCAGGGATCACAGTTCAAGGCTAGCCTGGGCAAAAAGGAAGTTTTCTGTGAAACCCTGAATTCAAACAAAACAAAACAAGAAACACATAAGGCCAAGTCATCGTTCATCCTTTTTAACTCAAACTAACTCTTCCTTTCATTCTTTCCCTTCTTTTCTTTTCTTTTCTTTCTTTTTTTTTTAGTATTGAGGTTACAGTTATATTTGCCAGATAGTAAGTGCATTACTTCTTACATATTGATACCCCTTCTTATGTTTTTGTCCCATTTCCCTCCTCCCAATCCCTCCCAATCATCTTGTTTTCCCCCTTCCCTTTCCTACTTCAAATAAACAAATAAACATATATATATATATATATATATATATAGTATACCAGGTAACAAAGTCAGATACAGTAACAATATGAGATTAACCAAAGGGAAACAGAGGAGAAGAGAAATAACATAGTACATTAAGAATATCACTCAAGATAAAGCTTTTGTTTCCATATCCTAAAGACTCTTTCATTTAGTCTCATCCTTATGAATCTGGGTTTTGCACTATTTTAATCCTCTGCTAGGAGAGTCCTCGATGTGTATTAATTATTACAAATGAGGGAAACCATTGAGCCTATATTCCTTTGATCTGGCTTACTTCACCATAGCTAGCAAGTTAATAGAAAGCCCACAGAGTGGGAGAAGATCTTCACTAACCATACAAGAGACAAAGGTCTCATATCTAAAATATATCTACAGCTAAAAAATATTGAATCTCTCCAAAACAAACCTTCAAAGAAACAACCATCCCATTAAAAGATGGGCCAAAGACTTAAAGAGACATTTCTCTGAAGAGGAAAAAAGAATGGTCTATAGACACATGAAGAAATGCTCGACATCTCTGGCCATAAATGCAAATCAAAACAACTCTGAGATTCCACCTCACTCTAGTTAAAATGGCCATGATCAAGAAATCTAATAACAACAGATGCTGGTGGGAAAGTGGCCAGGAGGCATCACTACACACTGTTGGTGGGAGTGTAAATTCATTCAACCACTCTGGAAAGCGGTATGGTGGTTCCTCAAAAGACTAATTATAGAGCTCCCCTATCACTCAGCAATCCCACTCCTTGTCATTTACCCAAATGTCCAGAAACAGCAACATACTAAAGCCAATAACACAATGATGTTCATTGCAGCACTATTTACCATAACAAAGATAGGGAACCAACCCAGATGCCCCTCAGTAGACAATTGGGTCCAAAAGATGAGGTACTTAGATACGATGGAATTCTATGCTGCAATCAGAAAGAATGACATTGCCCTATTTGTAAGGAAATGGAAACACTTGGAAAAGAATCATATTAAGTGAAGTAAGCCAGTCCCTTCTTTTCTTTCTCCTCCGTCTCTCTCCCTCTCTCTCTCTCTCCTCTCTCTCTCTCTCTCTCTCTCTCTCTCTCTCTCTCTCTCTCTCTCTCTCTCTCTCTCTCTCTCCTTTCTTTCCTTCCTTCTCTTCCTCTTTTTTTTAACCTCATTAAACAAATGCTAGTATTTATGGGTTTGTATTCATATATGTACGGGAAGGAAGATAAGAAAATCAGTGATGGCTTTCTCTATATTGAAATTCTTAAATAATTTGTCTTCTACAAGTATTTTTGAAGGATATTTGAAAAAAAATCCCAGAATAGATGCATGGCAATTCTTGTTAGTGTTTGCATGTATTAAACTTTAAAGCACATAAAATTAAAAAATTATAAGAAAGAGAGTTATGGTATTTTGATACAACTGTTAGGATAAAAGTTAGACAACCAATATATTTTTCTGGTATGAATGCATTTTGGCAAGTGACACATTATGGAAGGTTTCTAGAAAGACGTGAATTGGGTTTAAAATTGGTTTTGCTTTAAAAATTTTTCTTAATATAATGAAAAATATCACTAGAACCAATATTTGGATAGAAAGCAGAGAAAAGATTTATGTTTATAGAGGGCCTTTCTGACAGAGGAAATCCATGAGATATCTGTATCAGAATACTGTGATTTTCTTTTCATTTTTATCTTATGTGCTTAAAAGTTTTTATTTTTTATTTATTTTTATTAAAAAATTTATTAACAATGATTTTTACATCATATTTCAAATGACAAGTTTAACAAACAAGTGTTCAAGAAGGAAATCTCTATATACAATCACTGGCACTTAGTTTTTAGAACATAATCAAAATTAGGTTAAGGGTTTGTATAGCATAGATACATATGAATTTATGAAATAAAAACATTACGTCTAAGAGTCATAGGTTTTATGTCTATGTAGTTATGTTTATATTTCCAATACTATGTCCTTAGCATTGAGTATGCAAATAATGAGTCCTTGGTCTTGTACTATTTGGATCTAAAAGCCACATATTAAGGATACCATGAGCCTTTTTATCTTATGTGCTTTAAAGTTTTATATGTTTAAATACTCACAAGAATTACCATGGATCTATTATAGGTATTTAAAAATATATCCTTCAAAAATGTATGGGTAAGGGTCGGGAGTTTGGCCTAGTGGTTAAAGTGCTTGCCTAGCATGCACGAAGACCCGGGTTCAATTCGTTGGTACCACATACATAGGAAGATTATGAAATTACACGAGTTTGATAAATTTTTCTTTACTTTTTCTTTTCTGGTTAGTTCTGAAACATAAATTCAGGTCCTCAAACGTTCATTTAACTTTCTTGCTCACCACTGGCACTCTACATCTTAAACCATGCATTCAGCCCAGCTTTTTGCTAGTTAATTGAAAATAGTGTCTCAAAGACTTTTCTACCTAGGCTTGCCTCAAGCTACAATCATGTATATCTCTACCTCCTGAGTAGCTAGGATTTCAAGCTGAACTTATTGAATTTTTTTTTTAATTAGACAAGGTTGCTATTTCTTGAAATTTACTAATGCATTTAAAGTGTTTACTTCACAACTTTATGGTGGTCTGATATAAACAAAACTTCTATTATTAAATGCAAACTTACCATCCACCTCACAAATATGTGAATAACAGTACCAATATTGACAATAGAGGGCAATAGGAGAAAACCAGACACTTTCCTACTCTGCCTATTATGCATTAAAGAAAACCCTGTGAACTATTTAATACTTCATATAATCAAAGTCATCCACCTCTTCCAATACTAGTTAGTATCCTTATGGCCTCATATGAACCTTTGTCTGAAAGCACTTTCAGTTACAGAATAGATTGGTACTTTTTCTAATTGAATTTTATGATATTCCTAATTGAATTTTCTTGATGGAGAGTCATTCTTTGCTCAGTTGTGGCTGGCTATTTAAAGGATAGGCTAGATATACCAAAGACTATGTTCTTGTCTAAGCTCCGATGCATGCAAATACTTTATTTCTTTTCAAAAACGAAGGACTTTCATCAAAGCACTCAGAAGTACTACTCATGTGAAAACAACAGCTCTGGCGATTATGTCTGAAAGTGTAGCTTACGTGCTTTATTTACTTTTAGAGGGTTTATTTTGATTTTAAGTTTTTATTTCTTATTGTTATTATAAAGATTATGTAATGAGGGGAGGATTAACTAAATTAAGTGGGGAAACATTTCCTTTTGGACAATGTCACCCATTCCCCTGCTTTCTCAATTTTCCCCTCTGAACCTGCCCATAACTCTATAGCTCATGTTCAATATGAAGTCTAGAACCAGTGCTGGATTTGTTGACCCTTTGTCCCTTGATTTCTGAGCCCCACTTAACCTCCAAAGAAAGACAGATGAACAAGACAAAAAGAAAAGAAAAAAGAAGGAAAAACCCCCATTTCCTGGAATTCATTTTGATAAGTATTATTTCGTATAATCAGAGAGATGAGTGTTTGGATATAGAAGCAGCAGAATATTTTTCTATGCAGCAAGAAGCAAACAAAATAAAATAACCTAAAACAAAATTTGGAGATAGGTTTACACAGGCTTTAGGGTGATAAAAATTATATTTGCTAGGTGATTCTTGACCTATTTTCCTATCACTCGATCACGCATTTACTCTCTCACTCTTGAGCAGCTGAGACCTTTCTTCTGTGTTTGTTGGTCCAATGTTAGCTAAAAATTATAGTTTTAAGACACACATTTTACAGTGCCTACTCTTTCTGAGTAGTTTGGTTGTTTTGTCATCTGTACTGGTATAGTAGTAAGTATAGATGGAAAAAATGACTATTTTGCTATTAAGAAACTGATTGGAGGATCTGGGCATAGTGGCACATGTAATAATCCTAGCTATGAGAGATGCAGAAGTAGGGGACCATGTTTCCACCTTGGCCAGAACAAAATAAGAGATCTTATCTTCAAACCAACTGAAAACAAAGAGATCTGGAGCTGAGGGTGCCCTGTAGGACCAATGAGAGAGGCTAAGGCCAGATATGAAATCCCATCTTGAACATGGGATATACATTTCTAGTACAGCACAGTGTGGATATGAGTCTCCAAACACAGCTGAGGTCTTCCCAGATTTCTGAGATGCAGAATCCTGAGCAAAGCACAATGCTTTTATTAAGCTACTGTTCTGTAGCTTGTCCCAGAACAACATATAAATAGATCCAAGCTCCTTTTCTCTTTAATGTACTATAGTTGTTCTTTTTCTGAGAATGTATTTCGAGATGAAATTAACTCTAGATTTAGAATTGCATAAATAATGAACTCATAGGAAGAAATCGTGTTCAGCAAACTGCACTGCTGTCTTGCCTGCTCTGACAGAGCAAAGAAGAAAGGAGTTGGGAAACAAAACATGGCAGATAATGCTCAGGGATGGCTACTCAGGAGGGTGAGATCTGATGATTGCTGTTCACTAAAGTCCATGAGACTCTTATCTAAGAAAACCAGAAGTGGGGCTGTGGCTCCAGGAGTAGGGTGGTAGTCTTGAGCTGAAGAGCTCAGGGACAAAGCCCAGGCCCAGAGCTCAAGTCCCATGACCTGCACACAAAAAAAGGAAAGAAGGAAAGAAAGAAGGAAAGAAAGAAAGAAGCCTATTGTCTGTTGTTACATAACTAAAAGAAGAAGGAACCTCGCACATGGAATAGATCTCCTTGCTGACACTTGACACTTCTTCCAAGATGACCCTCTCCAGCCCTGGCTTCTAGGAGCTCCGCAGCAGAGCAGCAGAGATGATTCCCACTCCACTAATCTGCAAATCTGAGAAACCCCTGTGCCCCATCATCCTTTCAGGAAAGCTTTAATAGCCAAATGCATCAATAAGATCTCATGTGGCTGAGGCATCATTTGTCTCCCCGGTACACCTGATGTACTTGCCAGTTTATCATGACACATTCATGAAAGGAAGGAGAAGGAAAACATCCTGGCTAGGGGGATGATAGAAATGGTGCACGGGTTGAACGGGGGCACATCCCAGGCATTACTATTTAGAAAACAGTGATTCCTCTAGGTCTTCCTTTTCCATTTGTGTGACCTTTCTGCTTCACCCGTATACAAACTCCAAAAGAAAATGTACCCAGATTTGATGTTACCCTCATCAAAATCAGTGCTACAGATATACCGAGTGCTTCATCCTCCCTCCCTCCCTCCCTCCCTCCCTCTCTCTCTCTCTCTCTCTCTCTCTCTCTCTCTCTCTCTCTCTCTCTCTCTCTCTCTCTCTCTCTCTCTCTCTCTTGCTCTCTCTCTCTCTCTGTTTCTCTCCATCTGCCTTCCTTTTATCATTTCTGATGGAGTCAGGTGATTTCTTATCATTAAATGAACATCACTGCTTGTAAAGTTTTCCACGAGCAAAGAAGATGAATGTCTGTTTCTCCCAGCATCATGGCTCCCTCTGATAGCAGCTAGCATTTTCAAATGATGCGACCATTTGGCATTTATAGATCTTTGAGGATTTAAGGGAGATGTGACTCTGGGACCGGTAATGACCGTGGAAGTGGGTTCTGATTACATTTGAACGGAGGCTATGCATGACGCTGGGATTTTGAAGGCAGTTCAAACAGTCTCAAGGTATTTAATCAGTTACCATAGTGACTGCAGTAATAAAAATGTCCCCTGAATTTATACATCATTCTTTTCCACCGAGATACCATGCTTAGGTTTTAAAGCATGATGATTCAATGCTAACCATTAATCCATATTCCATATTGTTCTTACTATCACATTTGTATAGTAATAGCTACTTCTCCAGCAAAAAAAAATTGTGTCTGTGTTTTCTAGACATCAGTTAGACATAGGGTATGATCATTAGTTACACTGTGATGACTCTTAAAGGATTTAGTGTGAACCTATTTGAGAGCTAGCATGTAGAGCTGTATTTCTTTCTCTGTCGATCTTATCAATAGGTCACAGGGGCTTGTTTTGCTCATTTCACCCTTTTCTTTTTCATGCTATTTGAAGCACAAGGATAAGGAGAATGAAGGCCATTACTTAAGACGTAAAATGTTTGATGTCAGTGAGGACTGAATATTTTTACTTGCCAATAGTTAAAGCAATTGTATTTATTTCTTCCGGAATAGCCTGCTAATGCCTTATTACTACAACTCTCTATTATCTATTACTCAATTCATATTGTCTCTTCTGTTCTCCATCTGGACAGCATTTTAATGAGATCTTCAATGCAAAGTTATCCTCTGTCTCTGTTTCTCTGTCTTTTCTTTCTCTTCTTTCTTTCTCTCTTGCCCTCTCTTCTAGAATTCCACTATTATATTTTATCAGAATACAAGGTACTCAATTTGCTATCCTTTCTGAGAAAAAACTTTTTCTTATTTTCTTATCTGTCAAATGGACATAACAAACATCTTGTTCCAGTAATTTTTAACACAATTGGATGACTTCTTTAGCATATCAGTGTTTTTGGTGAAGAAATAGAAGCTCAGAAAAAAATAAAACAACACAAAAACTGTTTAAGTAAACTATGAGAAATTCCCAGTGTGATTCAGCTGATAGCCAGCAGAATTAACCCTCAAATCCAAACCTTTGGACCCAACCCCCATTCTATATCCTGGTAGTAATTTATGTTTGAGGTTTGATTAGTGAATGAATAGCCCTCACTAAATGTAGTCTCTTCCTTTGTCTTTAGTGAGGAAAGTTGCACACCCAGAAGGGCCATTATCAGCTTTAGAATTCTGTTCTTGGCTCTCCTGGTGGAGCACAAATCTGTGGTTCATAAGTGCTCTACCCTGCACACCATACCTGCCTGTGTGCATATGAGCAGTTTGTCTGCTTCATGGAGATCAGGACCACCCACTGCAAGGGATCAGAACTGGTTTTAAATGTGGAGTTCTCCAAGATGTATGAGGGAGGAAAGAATCACCTTCTGTCCGGAATAGGCATAGATAGCCTATGAAGTCTCTTTTTTGTTATCTTTCAAGGAAAGAATCCATGTGTTGTCATTTCTGGAGAACATATGTGGCTATGTTCTATATAAGATAGGACCCAGGGGTACTGGTGGAATGCACTTCCATTATGGCAATAAGTAATAATTAATATCTGGGTCTCATGACAAAATAATGAAGATACATGGGCAGGGATGACATTATATGACAGCACATGCTCTGTAAAAAAATGTAGTATAATGGGCCGGGAGTTTGGCCTAGTGATAGATAGAGTGCTTGCCTAGCATGCATGAAGGCCCAGGTTCTATTCCTCGGTACCTCATACATAGAAAAGGCCAGAAGTGAGGCTGAGGCTCAAGTGGTAGACCTCTAGCCTTGAGAAAAGTCCAAAGACAGTGCTCAGGCCCTAAGTTCAAGCCCCACAACTGGCAAAAAAAATGTAGTATTTTGTTCTGAAAGTCAGGTATTTGGGTCTTTGTTCCAACAGAGGTGGGGCATGGGATGTGGGGTGGGGGCGGTAGTTTCAAAGTAAACTCAGAATAGATTCTTTTGGAAACAATACCAAAGTTTTACAGCAATCTCATAGAATCACTTCTCATGTCACAAGTAGACGGTCTGCTGCCCAAATCTTCCTCTTGTCTCCTCGTATTGAATGGCGCTGTTTGGTGTTAATGAACAAAGCTGGTCCATTCATGATGCATCCATCTTTCACACTCATTTTCTATCAGCATTCTTAGTAGAAACTTTCCCTTTAATCATCCACATCTCCTTCTTCCATTGTATTATTTATCCCTCAGTGGATTTCCGCATTCAGGGCATTCAGGGATCCTTGTGTAACTTTCCCTGATATTGTCCTCCAAGCAGCTGCGATTGACTAACACTTATTGCTTTCCCCTCATCTCATCTGGGGAGGAGAAACGCTCAGTTCACATTGGGAATAAGCAGCTCTTCTACCCACATTGGTCAGCAAATTACTTCCTTGCTCTGATTGCATTTTGCTTAATTTGTTTTTAATTTTGAAGCCTGAGGTTTACAAAGAGCCTCTTCTTCTGTTTATAGACAGAAGTGTTTGCTTGGATAAAGTGGGAGGATGATAACTGGAGAATCCAATTGCTGCTGCTGTTGCCATTTATCTTTGTCCTTACCATTATCATTATGAAAAATATTCATTATGCACCTGGGATATGGGCACCTGGAGCTGAATTAATACTTGAACAAAACAGGAGAGCTCTCTACAGCAGTGGCACATTACCTCGGTTGATTTCAGCCCACAAATGACAAAGCACAGAAAAATCAACAAACAAAATGAGTAACACATATGCAGTACTTCCTACATTAGCACCAGGGAAACAATGAGGAAATGTAGATGCCAAGAGGTGGCAAGGTGCTTCTTCTTAACTCTAATCCATGTAAGCAGGTAGATGGTGGACTTTGACAAACAATATTCCTAGGCAAAGCATCTGGAGGGTAAATAAAAACAGATCTGCTCTAGGAAGAAAGCCCATCGGAAGTACCTGGAAGGTTTAAAAGGTCCCTCTGCCATGCTGTTGTAGAACTGCATGCTGTCAGCATGTTCTGAATCTAGAGCAAGTCAGTGAGTAAAGACGCATTTAATTTTTGGCTACACTAAGTTGTCAGAAGAAATACTACCAAAAGAAGAGGGTAGTGACACATTTGGAATCTATAAATCGTATTTCATGTTCATTTGTCATCACCTCTAGGAAAAGCAAATAAAGTTTCTCCCTCCTCCCCAAGTGGATGATGAATGATTGCTTAGAGCCAGGTGGTGGAGGCTTGTGTCGCTGGTATTGACTTTCTATAGAAAACAATTCATCTGCAAATGTGGCTAGCCTTGTACACCCAGCAAGGGACAAGCAAAGGGAGCTAATACAGCCGGGCCCATCACAGGAGCGGCTCATTACTTCTGTTCAAAGCCTTGTCTTGGCTCACCTTGTTTCCAGGTAGGATGGTGATTGCTTCAGGGGGGACATCTTTGGGCTGCATTCAGCAGAAGGTGGGAAACAAAGGATGCACTCATTTGTGAGTTCATTTAATCCTTTATAAGGAATATGGACTTATTATGAATAGGCTTTGTTCATGGAAAACCCCACCCCTCCTTTTCTTTTCAGAGCTTAGTTTAGAAGTGTGTACGTTTGGATTGGTGTCTTTTCCAAAGTTTTCCTAAAAGTCTGATATTCAGATCATACTCTAGAAACAAGAACATCATTTATTTAAAGTCACATGAACAAGAAGACCATAGTAAAATGTCATCCTACCTCAAAAAAAAAACTATCAATCAAGTATGTTGAAGAAATTCTATGTATTATTGTTGAAGAATAGTCATTACCTTGAACTTAGTCATTCAGAAAAGGTTCCACTTTGAAATGCACCTTCATTTTTATGTTTTTTTAATTTTAATTTTAATTTTATTATTGGGATAATGTATAGAGGGGTTACAGTTATATTCATCAGATAGTAGGTGCATTACTTCTCCCACATTGATATCCCTTCCTATGTTTTTGTCCCTGTTTCCCTCCCCCCTTCCCTATCAAATAAACAAATAAACAAGCATATATTCAATATACCAGGTAAAGCCTTTTTTCTTTCAAACCTTTTTTTTTTAAATTTTTTGCCTGTCTTCAGGCCTAAACTCTGGGCTTAGGTAGCACTGTCTCTAAGCTTCTTTTGCTTAAGGCAAGCACTTAAGACACAACATCACGTCTGGCTCTGTGTGTGTGTGTGTGTGTGTGTGTGTGTGTGTGTGTGTGTGTGTGTGTAATTTATTGGAGACAAGAATCTTACAGACTTTGACTATCAACCCTTATCCTCAGCTCTCAGCCTTCTGAATAGCTAGGATTACAGGTGAGAGCCATCCATGCTCCATGCTGAGTGAAACATACCTTCTTGAGGATAGAATTTATGTTTGTATAAGCTGCCTGTGTCTAGAAAGGATTACATTTGTCTCATATGGTTCAAATCTTTTAAAATTAATTTTATTAAATTACTTATCAATTTATCAATTTCTTTACTTTTTTTTTCCTGTCCTGGGGCTTGAACTCTAGGTTTGGGCACTATCCCAGAGCTTTTGCATTCAAGACTATCACTCTCCCATTTAAGCCATTTCCGACTATATGTGGTTAATTGGTGATAGGAGTTTCATAGACCTCCTGCCTAGGCTGGCTTCAAATTGAAATTGATCTTCAAATCTCAGTCACCTGAGTAGCTAGAATTATAGGTGAGATTTTTATAACATAAAATATCAAGACAAACCTCATGTCACTTAAGGTCAGGCAGGAATTTGAAAAGGTTCACTTTTTTATTTAACAATTCATTACACACCACTGCACCAATTAATTTAAAAGTTGTGATTACATAATTTGGATATATTATCCATGACTTTGTATGTCAGTGTGTGTTCTCTTGGTTGTATACTTATCATTCAGTTAAAATGATGTATACCAAGGTATTATATAAGACTAAGGAAAGTCCCTTAATTTGTAATTTGATAAATAAATGCAGATAAAGAAGCAGGAGGAATGCAATCAGAGTTTGTTTTAGAAGGATAATGAGACAATTATTCCTCTTTTTTTTGAATTCTGTGGTATTCTCATAAAGTTATTTGTGCAATAAGGGATAGCTAGAAGAATGTGTTCATATTGAACTGTTTGGAGTAGATTTGATCTCAAACTTGAGGGAATAACCCCTGAGATGTTTGAATAATACAGACATATACAGAGCTCACTTAGAAATTTCCTCCTTTCTTCCATTATTTCCAAAACGTTAGATTCCTAAATTGAGGCTATTAGTATTCTTCAGGGATTTTGATTTGCCTATTTTAACCATAAAAATATTTGAATAACACAGTCGTTATACATACATACATAATATTAAGTACTCATCTGTTTGAAAATATTTTCATTATTCCATCACCAATACCAGTAGGATCCAGATGGAAAATATCTCATATAGTCTTAAGGCTACACAGTATGCATATTAGAACAAAGTATATGGTTAATCAAAATTGATTTTCCTTATAGATATTTTGTAGGCTTAGTTTTCATTTATTTTATTTTTTTACCAGGTAGTCTATCAGGAAAATCAGACTATGAGATGAGAAGGGAAGAGAATATAGTCTGGTTTTCTGGGAGATAGAGAATTGGAACAAAATAAAATTGCCAACCTGAGACAATAAATTCTCCACAGCATAGAACTTTTTTATTTTATCATAGGGATGAGTTCTTAGCAGTGAAAAGAAGGTTGTTACACATTATTGTTAATTGCAGCACGATGGCTTATTTGTTACTGAGAAAAATGACAGATTTTTATGTACCAATAAATATGAAATCACCTGGAAATAGTTCTGTGAACTAAGGAGCTGTGAATTGCTTAATGCAGAGAGTATATTTTGATACAGCCATGTGAGTTTGTGTATAATAGATTACATAATGGCCTTTTGTCAGTCAGCCAATGAAGGAAGCTGTCTCTTTGATGAACATATGTCAGGACAAACCCATAACTATCAGAATTTATGGTTAGTGGGCAGTGACTTCTCTGGAACATGCTATGGGAGGCAATTACTCTCCAGTGTTGTGGATGCTTCCTGTTTTCTTCAAAGGACAGCTGACAGCCAGTAACATTAGCCCACTGACTTCCTTTGGTCTTCAAGAGGAGGAGGTTGGAAGAAGAGGAATGCACCTTAAATTCATCCTAGTTAACATAAACAGAGTTCAGGCAATGTCTGATACTTAATCCTTATGCAATTTTCATTGACTGGACACCTCTAGCAAAGGTGATACCAACCATTCTGGGGTTTTAATGTGATTGCTCTCAAATAACAGTGCATTAGGAAGGTTCTGTGAGTTTGCCTCATATTCTGTTCTTTCTTTCTTTCTTTTTCCTGTCTGTCTCTGTCTCTTTCTCTCTGTCTCTGCAACCCTCTCTGTCTCTCTTCTTGGAATTATTATTTCCTCTTTTGGTAATTTTAAAATTTTTTGGCATGACTTTTTTTCTGCACATCTTAGGTACAACCGTGCAATTTCTGTGCTTCTTGGAACAAACTTGGAAAGGTTGATAGGAAAACAAAATCTCTATGAACAGAATTAAAGTCGTCCACCTGTTTGGAGTTATTTGTTGTGCATTCTCACTGGCAGACGGGAGACTTGCAGAGGGTGGAGAAAGCACCCATCCCGAGAGGGGATGTAGGGAGCAGTTTTCACCATAGCTCTTCCTTTGTGTTCTACCATAGATTATTCAGAACACTATGGCCACGGAGCATGTGAGCATGTGAAGCGGTGATGTTTACATGTTCATAGATCATGTAGGAGGCCATGAATGTGATGAACATGCTACTACACTTTCCATTTTCCTTGCATTCATTTCTTTGCAAACTGGTCTGGTCATAGTTCTAAGATCACATGATTACTTGAAAAACTACTTCTGTTCATTCAGTTACTTGACACATCTTCATCAAGTGTGTAACACATGATAAGTCAGTCTAATTGTTGGGAATATACTTGTGACACACACACACACACACCACACACATATCCCTATTACCTTGGAGCTTAAGTTCTTATTTGGTGCATACAGATGAGAAGCACGGTACGTTTTGTAAGGAGTGATAAAGGCAGAGGGATAAAATTATCAGTACCCTATTGCTGCAGAAAGCTTTTAGGAGGTCAGACTTTGAAGGCTAATAGAATCAGAACACAGGTCAGATGGAATATGGTTGATGAGTTAGGAAAGTAACCACCAAACTGATGGAATCAGCCTTTTTATATGTCTGTGGCTTTCCTTTCCCACAAGTAACAGTCAATCTTGTTTTTCCCGAGTGCCCCTTGAAGATGGACCGTGGAGGAGGCACAATATGAACATTGGGGTGAAGGAACTGTTCTCAGTTAAAGAAACAACTGCAAAAAAAACCTGTAAAAGCTTGCAAAAATTAATAACTGAAGCAACTTATTAAAGGTACCCTGTAAAACAGAAGAGATGTAGCCATATATTTCTTTTCCCACTTTAACAAATTCACCTGACCCTGTGACTTGTTGGTGAAAATGTTTTTCTGACATTGGTCCAGGGTAGAAGAAACATGACAAAATCAGTTCTTGTCTTTGACTCCCCCTTGCATTTCTGTGATTTGTTGTCAAGTTTGGTAAATTCAGAAGCCTAACCTTTTTGTTGTCTTTTCTTTTCCAACATTTTTTTTAATGCAGATTATGTTACTCACAGACCCTGAGATTGAGAGCAGTTTATTGATCAGTTCAGATGAAGGGGCCACTTACCAGAAGTACCGGCTGAACTTTTATATCCACAGTCTGCTTTTCCATCCAAAGCAAGAAGACTGGATTCTGGCATACAGCCAAGACCAAAAGGTGAGTCTGTCTCCCTTCTTTCAAACAAAGGCGTCTACTCCCCTAGGAAACAGAGCACTGGTCAATCATCTCTACATACACCTGTTCTAATGAGATGTGGGGTAGCAAATGTGAGCTGAGGCTGCTTGCTTCGAGTAGATAGATATCTGGATCAGTATATAATATACTATATATCGTATATAGTATATATATATACATATGTACATGCTATATATGTAGTACCAAGTAAGACTTGGGGAGATAGTTCTGAGCCTAGTACGTAATATTAACCAACTATCTGTCAAGCATGTGTAATACTCATAAAGAGATAAGGTTTTGGGGCAGTGGAGGAGCTCATAATCTTAGAGGTCTCTCAGTAGATGATTGAGTGGCCGATGGGGTCTGTGGTGAGGTATCACACTGTGATGTGGATATCGATATCATTTAATCACTCATCTTTCAGGAAGCAAAGGTAAGAGAGAAGATAAACTTCAGAAACTTGTTCCAATTGGCCTTCCCTTAAGCCCCAGAGCTCAAAGACCCACAGCACCTGTTACAGTGCTATCTTGCGGATAGACTTTTAATATGCAGCCCTGTGGGTAGCGTTCAGTCTCTATAGCTGAAGCCTAAGGCCATCAGGAAGCTACTGACACCATAGATCCATAGACTGTTTTATGGACACGGATAGATGATCACTTTTTTTTGCTAAAAATGAACTTTACTCAGCCAAGTGCTGGTGACTCATGCCTGCAATCCTAACTACTCAGGAGGCTAGGATCTGAGGATCACGGTTCACAGTCAGCCCATGCAGAAAAGTTTGTGAGACTCCTATCTCCAGCAAACTATTCAGAAACAGCTTGAAAGTGGACCTGTGGCTCAAGTGATAAAGTGCTAGCCTTGAGTAAAAGAAGTTAGAAATAGTGCTCAGGTCCTGAATTCAAACCCCAGGATCAGCACGCACACACACACACACACACACACACACACACACACACACACACACACACACACACACGCGCGCGCGCGCGCGCGCGCGCCTGCAACTTTATTCAGAAATTATCAAAGGAAACATAATGCCCAAAAAAGTAGGAACATTAAGAATCAGCTAAAGACCTGAGAGAAATGGCCAGAGGACAATGAGAATGATCATAGTTGTCTCGGGACTGTTTTCATATAGTGATGAAGTTGAGAGAGAAGTCTATTTCTTAAATCATAAAGCAAGATGCCAGTGGTTCATACCTATAATCCTGTCTACAAAGGAGACTGACATCGGAGGACTGCATTTCAATGCCAGCTCACTCGAGAAAATGAATCTACAAGACCTTTTCCTTTCCAACTAACCAGGAAAAAAAAATCAGAACTGAAGGCATGTCTCAAGTGGTAGAATGAGATCCATGAGTAAAAATTCTCAGAGCACAAAGCCCTGAGTGCAGAGCCCCAGTGCACACATGCATGCGTACACACACACACACACACACACACACACACACACACACACACCCCCTACAGGCATTAGTTAAACCAGTGGCGGTATACATCTATAATTCAATCACATTTTAGCAGAAGAAGTAGAAGTAGAAAGATCACAATTTGAGATCAGCTTGATCTACATAGTGAGTTCAAGACCAGCTTGTTCTTATTAGAGGGACATTTTCTTAAAACTTCAATGAAAAATCATTATCCTATTACTTGTATACTGTATACCAGATTTATCATTTGTCCTCTATATTTCATTTTAACTATAAATATATAAATTTTGCCTTTTGTGTGCATGTGTGTGTGTGTGTGTGTGTGTGTGTACACATGTGCATGCACACATGTATGCTAGTTGTGAGATTTGAATTTAGGACCAGGGTATTATCCCTCAGTTTTTCTGCTTAAGGCTACTACTTAACCATTGAGGCATACTTTGACTTCCAGAGTTAAGCATCTCATAGACTTTCTTGCCTGGGCTGGCTTTGAACTTGATTCTCGGATCTCAGTCTCCTGAATAGCTAGGATTACAGGTGTAAACTACAAATCCCAGACTTATAACCCTTGTCTTTAAGGAACTTATTTTCTCAAGTAGAGTGTAAGTCTAGCAATGGCAAATTAAATTAAAAAGAAAAAGTATATACAAGTGGGTAAATGTAAAAGAAAGCCTGAAAGCTAAAGGAAAAGTAGATGAAATAGAGGGAATCCACCATTGAGGAAAGTCGTTTTGAACATAGCAGTATCACGTGTTCTAAGTTACATATATTTAAAGATATAGTGGATATACTTGAGTTAGAGGGTATTCTAGGGTTTTGTTTGTCTGTGGGGATTGCATCAATTTATGGTGTTCTCACTGAAGGCCGAGGAATGGTGTAAGCAATTTTCCAAGGTCTCTACTGACATGAACATTTCAGGGGAAGCAAATTAACATCTTAGAATTGAAGTTTTATTCATGTTGCCCTTGCTGCCAAATAAAAGGCACATGAAGCCTAAAAATACAAGAGATTTACAATTAGTAGAGTTTTTCTTTTTCCTCTTGAGCAGCCTGCCTATCCTGTTTAGTGGAATGTATAATTTTGTTCCTGGACTCAAGCCACCTTGCCTTGTGGTCCAGGATGTTGTAGTTAAGATCGGTGAAGTCTCTACTGGGCCCTTTCATCTGCTGGGTTATTGTATTCTATTCTACAGTTTGTTAATTTTTCCCTTGATGCCAGTGGCACCATAAAAGGTCAGATTTCCCTGGCAAAAATGAAAACTATGCACCTTTGCAGTTGTATTGGAAAAGAAGCCCTGAAATGAAACTCTATTTGTTGCAATACTTTATGCAGTACTTCCTTTCAGCAAGGAGATGGAATAATTAAACACCAGACTGGGGTCTCTACCCAGCTATCTATCCAGGAGGAGACTGCCTAGGAAACTCCTTTGCCTTGAAATGTGTTTCTGTGAATAATTATAAATGCAGGTGTTATGTCTACTGGGATGAAAAGTAGTAGACTCCACGTCTTTTTACTTTTAGGCATAATGTTTAAATAAGACAATTCTACCAAGGAATTTTCCATTCATATGATGTTAGAAAGTTAATCTGTATTATTTTACTACACTCTGAGAGAGACTAAAGTAATAATATTGTTATTGATATTGAATAGGTATGTCATCAAAATGGCTGAATGAATGATAGGAAATTGTCGGTCCAAAGTTTTACAGATAGATTCAGTGCTCTATTTACTGTGAAGGTCATAGGAAATGCTTCCATCAGACTTAGAAAAGGAGTATATATTCTTCAAGATAAATATCACATATGAGTATACAGATTTTGGTAAATAACATTTACAGGATGAAATTTTTTCCTGTTTGTCTAAAACAGAAATTCCATAAGCTAGTTATAATACATATTTCACAACCAACTTACATTCTGTTGTCACTATTGGGCCTACCTAATTGTTAAGCAATTAGGAATTGGGTGCAAGAGGGGAAAAGCTTTCTGTGTTTCAGGGTTCTCATTACAGAATGAAGATGGGGGCCTTGGCTGGAGGATCTGTTGCAGTCATCAGGTGAAGCATTGCACTAGCTGGAGTAAATTTGTGAGGTGTCTGTGGCCACTAAGAAATGGAAGTCACAACTGACCATCACCTGTAGTGTATGGGGTTTTTAGAATTCAAGATTTAGAGCTATAGCTACCAAGAAGGACCCTGTGTTGGTAGTGGCTCGCCAGCCATTGCATTTGCCTAAGAAACGGGAGCATGCATTCATTCATAAAAGTATTGCTTATTGGTTTCTTTGTGACAGCTGCTAATGTCAGTGCTTCAAAGCTCCTGGCTAAGATCACAGCCTAAGAGTGAGTATTTAGTCTGCTGGATGCCCTATCACATTAAATTTTGGCATCATTTATGAGGAAACACCTTGAAGAGGCAGCAGCTTCTTGGTAACTTACCAAAGAATAGTGGTCCTCTACTTTTTGCTTTGTTTTGTTTTTAAAAATTGTCTATTAAAGCAACAGCCATATATCCTCTCCTTATTTCCTGGACTTTGCTTTTTTCTCTACTTCAGTGAATATGAGTTTTAAAGGCCTCTAAGGACAGAGCTTGGATCTTGGGCCTGAAGAGAGCCCATATGGGCTGTGGTGCACAGTGCTGACTATTTCATCTTGAATGCATAAACACCCAGAGGAGGCTCTTTGATGTAACTCTCTTATGAGGAACTCAAAGAATTTGATTGAACAGATTGTCTCTTGGCCCAACATATTTTCCTGGATAGCAGTTTCACAGGAGGCTAGAATTTCATTTAAAAACATAGTAATTTTTAAAATTTATTTTTATTGTCAGGGTAATGTATAGAGAGGTTACAGTTATATTTGCCAGGTACTAGATGCATTACTTCTCATATATTGATACACCTTTTCACGTTTTTGTCCCTATTTCCCTCCCCCCACCCTCTCCCAATCATACTGTTTCTCCCTCTTCCCTTCCCCATTTCAAATGAACAAATAAACATATATACAATATACAAGGTAACCAAGTCAGATATAGTAACAATATGAGATTAACCAAAGGGCTCTTCCATTTCTTAGAGATCCTTTCATTTAGTCTCATCGTATATGACCTTATGTACCTTGGTTTTGAGCTATTGTGATCCTCTGCTAGGAGAGTCCTAGATGTGTGCTAATTATTACAAATGAGGAAACCAGGAAGCCTAGGTTGCTTTGTGTGTGGCTTACTTCACATAATATACTTTTAAAAACCATAGTAATTTTAATCAATGAATAATTTGTATGGCCAAATCAAGATAACAAAATGAGGATGCTTTGATGTTTTAGATTTTTTTGATGCTATCAGTATCTAGGTGATTATAACAATCAAATTCCTCTGAAGAAACAGACCAATGAGAGGAAGAAAGAGACATTCAGAGAGAGAGAGAGAGAGAGAGAGAGAGGGAGGGAGGGAGAGAGGGAGGGAGGGAGGGAGGGAGGGAGGGAGGGAGGGAGAGAGAGAGAGAGAGAGAGAGAGAGAGAGAGAGAGAGAGAGAGAGAGAGAGAGAGAGAGAGAGAGAGAGAGAATAAAGAAGGACTCAAGTACTCCTGGAATTAGGGAAATTGAGAAGTCCTAAGATCTGCCATCTGCAAGCTGGAAAATGAAGAAAGCCTGTAGTGTAATTCTGTCCAAATCTAAATCCATGAGAATTAAGGATGAGAGGCGGTATTGGAGCCAATGTCTGATTCAAAGTAAAAGGCTTGACAACCAGGATTGCTAATGGCCCAAGGCAGGAGGGGATAGATGTTTCAGCGCAAAGTTCAAAGAGACAATAGCAGCCACATGTAGCTGGAAATTCTGGGCTATGAGTATATAGTGAAGTGAGGGAGAAAAGGAAAAACCATAGAGAGAGAGAGAGAAAGAGAAAGGAATGGGGGCCAAATTCACACATTTTGTACTTCAAATGATTACATAATGCCAACTATATTGTCTGTATTGGGGAGGGAAAAGAGATCATATTTACTTTCTGAATCAGATATTGATGTGTTCTGGAAATATCTTTATGAAAATATCCAGAGATAATCATCACCAAATATCCAGGCATCCCTTGTCTTGACCATAGCGACCCAAAATTAAGCTGGTTTCCCAGAGATAAATGCCCTCTTGAATGAGCATGTGCCTATCCATCTACTGTGACAATGATGGAAGGGTATTATGGATTTATAGATTCTTCTTTCCACTGAGTTTGACACAGGTGTAATCTGAACACCTGAAAACCCTGGCATAGGACTTAACCCAGTGTAGAAATAGGAGCAAGTTTCCTTAGCCTCATTGAGGTATAGTGTCTTTGAGGATTTTGCTTCGGATGGCCCTAGATCTCCAAAATATGCAAACCTTAGAGACCATGGCAAATTAAGGATAATTAGGGCTGATGTTCATGTGAAGACCTGTTACCTTAGACTTCCTACAACTGTAAATCATTACAGACAATAGGAAGAATTCTGCAACTTTTATTATAGAACCAGGAAATTTTTGTTCTCTTTTTTATTTTATTTTTTTTTATTGCTGAAGTTTAAGCACAAGACCAACAAAAGCTCTTTGTCTTTTCCTTTTCTTCATGGTACTAGTTTGAACTCAGAGTCTGGGCACTGTCCCTTAGCTTTTTTTGTTTGTTTGTTCAGGCTCATGCTCTACCACTTAAACCACAGTGCTACTTTCAGATTCTTAGTGATTCATTGTAGATAAGAGTCTCATGGACTTTACTGCCAAGACTGGCTTTGAAACACAGTCCTCAGATCTCAGCCTCCTGAATAGCTGGGAGTATAGACATAAGCTACCAGTGCCCAAAAAATGTCCTGCTTTTTTTTTGGCATTGTTATTTTGTTTCTTTGTATTTAGAAATGGAGCAATGGTGGTTTTCTCTAACTTTTCTCTTTACACAAATCCATGCAAAGGAGACCAAGCAGCAGACAGAGCCTGCCAGATTACAACTTCATTTTAATTTGGCAATAAACTAATCTACAAACGGTGCTATAAAACATTTCCTCCAACAGCACCTCTCTGTCTTAAACACTTCACTAAACATGATGTGTTAGGAAACATTTAAAATGAGAGAAAACAAAGAGCAGATGTGCCAGTGAAGAAAAAAACAATAAAGAATGTGTAAGAATATGGATATACCTCAGCTTGGGCTCAGGCTACCACTGAGCTCCCGGCATTCTTTTTAGGGTTTGCATTGGAGGAGCAGTTTGTGAAAGGGAGAATGCGATACTGTGAAGTCCACACAGCTGCTGGGATGGAAGTGATGCAATGGGAGTGGATGGAAGGCCTCAGCCACCCTCTTGAAACCTGGCAGGGCCTTCTTCCTTGTGGATCTCTGGAGGAGCAAATGCTGCCACCACCCTTCCATGAGGGTTTGCTGGTTACTGGTAGGCAGAGCCCTGGTTTGCTCTGTGCTTGCATATGTCCTGGACTGCTATGAAGGATTTAAGCTCAGTAGCTATTCACACAAGTCAGGACATAAGAGAATGCTTAAAACTCAGAACCAAGCCGGCCAGGACTGAGCTTTGAGCATGATGATAGAGAAAGGGCAGGGATTGTGTCATTTCAGCCTCGCGCTGACCACTGAGTATGAAAGGTCTCATATGTAACTCTTCAGGTTTATTTGAGAAGACTGACTCCCATTCTCTTTCCGCAATGTTACAATCTCTTATTTTTGTTTTTGATTTATCCTACAACTAACTCAAAAATTTACCCAAGAGAGCCGAGAATTTGGCCTAGTGGTAGAGTGCTTGCCTAGAATGTATGAAGACCCGGGTTCAATTCCTCAGTACCACAAACATAGAAAAAAGCCAGAAGTGGTGCTGTGGCTCGAGTGGTAGAGCTCTAGCCTTGAGAAAGTCCAAGGACAGTACTTAGGCCCTGACCTCAAGCCCAGGATTGGCAAAAATAAGTAAATAAATAAAATAAAAAAAAATTTACCCAGGAATACTGGGGAAGTTAAAGAAACCTTAGAAACCTATCCAATTCCCTTTTTTCCCTTTTTCTCTTTCTCAGTGTCTTCTCTCATTCTCTCTCTCTCTCTCTCTCTCTCTCTCTCTCTCTCTCTCTCTCTCTCTTTCTGTCTCTCTCAATGTTACTTCAGAAGATGTTAAATTGAAGGTTTTTAAAAAGCATTCACATATTCACATTCAGATGACAGATGAGAGCAGTGGAGGAGGAGCGAAATCTTTAAGACACTTTGGCTGATACACTGTTCAATATTATGATAGCAATGCCCAAAATACTTAAAAGAATGAGACAGCACCGACAAGGAGGAAGGATTTGATTTGGCTCTTTGTTTCAGAACTTTCAGGCTATGGCTGCACGAACTTAGACAGAACAACTGGCTGTAGCCCCAGGAAACAGAGGAGCTTCCTTACCCATTGTGGGCTAGGATCTGAGAGCTTCGTATTATAACCTTATTATAACCTTCTTCCAACTATGTGCCACCTCATAGAGATTCCAGAACTTTCCAAAACAGTTGTCACCAGCTGAGTCCCAACCTGTCCATGAACCTGTGGGGATTTGATCCTAAAAGTGTACCATCCTGTGTTCTTTACTAAAATTTTCACACCAAAAAATATTGTGAAGATTTTTTAATGTTTGTATAAATAGTAAACAATTTTATAAAGGAAATGCTAAAAATTTAAAAATGATATCATTTCACATATTTTGAATGCTTGTCCATGAGCAGTCCACATAATAGAAACATTGTTTCATCAGAGATTTCCTGTGTATTTCAAAGAATCATAGTTTATGCAAGAAAGGGAGAATGAAAGAAGTAAAAGAAGAAAGAGGAGAAGAGAAGAAAAGGAGGAAAGGAAAGGAGGGGAGAGAAAAGAAAGAAAGAAAAACCGAAAAATAATTCTGAATTTTCAGCATTTTTTTAGGGAGGAATCTGCGTTCATTAAGGACATTTCTGTACACATACAAAAAAGAAAACCCTAAATATCACTATTAAATTAATTAATATAAATTAAGGTTGACTTTGAGTTAAGAGTTTTGAGTTTGAGTTGGTAGAAGAGGAAAACCAGGGTATTTGATACCCAATGACAGAATTTGAGTTATAAGCACATTTTTTTTAAAAGACCAGCATATCACCATATATTTATATATGTGCACAGAGAGAGATGGACATATATGCATATATGTATAGTTTTATTATCTAATGTATTTACTGTCTTCCCTCTCTCTCTCTCTGCAAGTCTACATATTTTATGTAAACAATTTTATGCCTATGTTTCTTCTAAAAATGAAAAATTCCTTTCATTCTTTTTGATCATTCCCTGCTGTATTCATCTGCCTCTAAGGCAGAGGCAAGGCTTATTACAGTTGCTTTGAATGCTGGAGTTTTCTCAGAATAACTTCTTAACATGTCAGCATTTTCAGAATCTTGGTCATAGTGGTTTCTCACATAGAAAGAACAAGCTGGGAGGAGGCTGTCAGCAGACTTCTCCATCGGCCTCTGTCACTGGCTCTGTGAGTGTAGATCACATGATCCCTGTAGGGGCTTTTCACGGCAGAGAGATAGAATTAGCAAGCCTTGATGGATGGGACTGATTGATGATGCTGAGATGATACATATGAGACATCACTCAGAGCCAGGACTACAGAAAACACTGCCTATATGTGTTCTACAAGGACCTAAGGGCCAGCAGATATGCAGTATGGAGAGACATAAGCTTGTCTCAAGCAGAGATGATCTTGGTTCAGTCTCCAATGCGAGAAAAATAGACACTGTTATCTATACTGAACAACTTCATATTTTATTTATTTATTTATTTAATGGTCTCAAGCTAAGACTTCATCTCAGTATATGACATGTTAGTTCATTGGCTGGTGCTCTGCTACCAGCCTCGAACACTTTGAATGCCTTCTTAATGAGTCACCAAAAGCTACTATAGAAGCCAAATACAATTAGCAAGGAAGAACTGGTGTACAGCACGTAGAATATAGTGATTTCTACAGACATCAAACCAATAAATATTTACTTTTGTGTTAATTTTATTTATTTTTTCCATAAACCCAGGAACCCCTTTCATGTCAAAAGTGTGAGGTTGGAATTAAAAAGACAAATGGACTTTTGAAATTTAATCCCTGGAGATATTCAAATAATTTCTGCACAAACACCCATCAGAGAGAACATGGCTGTATATCCAAGGTTATCACATTTTCTCAAGGCATTTTACTTAGTAAAAAGGCCCTCCTCCATTATTTATACAAAATATGCTGAACATTATATACCATGCTGTTTGGGCAAGATTTCTCTGTGTTTGAAATTTTCCAGTGTCAGAGCTTATTTCTAATCGCATGAATATGCAAATAACCTAAGTACCCAAGTACAAAACTGGCAATTACAGTGGAATCCAGAGAGCTTGCTAAATGTCAACCCCAATCCTTGTTTATAAAACAAATTCTCAAGCGCAAATGCCATCACATGCAAACAAGAAAGGCCTCTTTTCCCACGTAGATGACATGTGTAAACTGCTTGGAGCATAGTTTTTCTCTTGCTCCTTGAAACAGTTTCATCTACTTTTCCCTAATGATTTGGTAGAAAGGGCTGCAAGAATAAAGGAAGATGTACACTGTACAAGAGATCACAGTGAAGGCTGAAACGAGCATTATCGTGTCACTGGACAGTTATTTCATAGTTTAAAACAGAAGTAGATGTTTTTACGTGCAAGTTTTTTCATTAATTGCTAACCAGTTCTATGTCACCCATACTCATCTTTAAGAGCCCTTTAGTGCAAGATTCTTCTCATGATAGTTTTCTCTATGCCTTTAGATCAGAATGCATGGAAAGTATTCCCAAATAAAAATGGCCTATACACAAATAATGGCCTTTCCTTGTTAGCCAGTTCCAATTTCCTTGTCCAGTACCCAGTCCTCAGAGTGCAAAGCCCATCTTTAAGGAATGTGACAGATTCCAGTGACAGCTGAGGAATAGCCAGTGACAGATTTGATAAATCCAGCCACAGGAGAGATTGATGGAGCCAGCAAAGTGTCATCATTCCTTCTTACTCTTCATCAGCAAAGTCTAAGTGTTCGGCCTCAGTGCTCTTGTCATTTGACCTTGCTGATATTTGGATTCAACCTGTATTAGCTCCCCACAACTTTTGATAGGATTGTATTTACCCAAGCTTGTCCCAGGCTCTAGCAGTTGCCTCAGTTCCTACTTCATTTTTCTTCATGCTTCCCATCCATTCTGAGTCTCTTTCAATCGATCAGAGAAAAACAAAACCACTTATCTGAACTTTGCTGCTATGTGTATTGCCCATACAGACCCATTCTTCTGGAATAGTTCTCCTTCTATATCCTTAGATATTTGATTTTTTTATTCCAAGGTCTACCTTGAAATTTATTTTTTGCCCACCTCCTTCTGTGTGTGTGTGTGTGTGTGTCTGTCTGTCTGTCTGTCTGTCTGTCTGTCTTACATGTGTTCTCTTTCAAACAGGGTTGTGAATTGAGATCTGAGCACTATCCCTGTCAAGGCCAGTACTCTACCAGTTGAGCTATAGCTATAGCTCCATGGTTTTTGTTGTTGTTGTTGTTGTTTGGTTTTGTTTTTGTTTTGCTGCCTAATTGGACAGAAGAATCTCTTGGACATCCCTATCCAGGGTGGTTTCAAACCGTGATTCTCAGACCTCAGCCTTTTGAGTAGCTACAATTTCAAGTTTGAGCCACCAGTGCCCAGCTACATTTTTTTCTTTTTTATTCATATATTTGTATTGTAATTAATAGAAGGGTTACATTATATTCACCAGATAGAAGGTGCATTACTTCACAAACATTGATACCCTTTCTCATGTCTTGGTCCCCATTTCTGTCTCCCCACCCCTGCCCTTCATCTTGTTTCCCCCCCCTTCCCTATCTGATTTCAAATAACCAAATAAACACAATATATCAGATAAGTAGATAAAATACTGTAACAATATGAGTTAACCAAGGGACAGCAAAAGAGATATAACATAGTACATTAAGGATAATAATCACTCATTATATGGCTTTTGTTTCTATATCCTGGAGATCCTTTCATTGAGCCTATGTTCCTTTGAGTCTGGCTTACTTCACTTAATATGATTTTTTCTAAGTCTTCCCATCTCCTTACAAATGGGGCAAACAAAATGCTGTAAATAAGTGTCGTCCTCCTTACTTATTATCTGTGATATCTCTTAGAATCAGAATTTTGTCTTTGAGAAATATCTACTGGGATGTAGGTGGCGTTGGTGTCTAGGATGTCATCCATAGTACCTTTACTGTTTATTACCTGCCACAGTGTGTGTGTGTGTGTGTGTGTGTGTGTGTGTGTGTGTGTGTGTGTATGTTGGTCAGTTATGGGGGTTTGGTACTCTTTTGCTTATGGCCACCATTCATTTAACCATTTTGAGCCACAGATCCACTGCTGGCTTTCTGGTAGTCAACTGGAGATAAGAGTGTCATGGACTTTTCTACCTGGGCTAGCTTTGAACCATGACCCCCCATATCTTAACCTCTCTCTAGCTAGGATTACAGGCATGGGTCACCAGAGCCTGGCTTGCTATCCATATTTTTTGAGAGTCCCTCAGCATGAATTCAGACCCCTTTTCATGCTCTGGAACAAGGGCACGAGGATATAATTCTGAACACTTGCTAAATGATTTTCTTCCTGTTGAGTCTGTTGGAAAAGTGAATTTGCTAGATGTGCAAAGCCTCAGGCCTGGCCTTTGGAATTTATCAGAAGTCCTTAAGGTATCATCTCATTCTTGCTAAAAATGAATGAATGCAGAGACAGCACTGGGAACCCGTGAGCCTTGAGGGGGATGTGTGTGATGTACCTCGTCCATCCCCAGGGCAGTATTAGGATGAAGCAAATAAATAGAACTGGCAGGATATTCATGTCAGCCTTTTCAAGAAGTGCAATTTGCAAGCCCCCTGCCTCCAAGATGTTCAGGACAGGAACGGAAAGAGGAGTGAGCAGGCAACCTTAAAAAGAACCATCATTAGGAATGAGTTCTCCGAAGGAAACCTCTCAAGCAATTGAGTGGAAGGGATCCAGGAAATGGTGCCTGGCTAGGGGAAATCACCCAGGGCAGCTTTGTGGAGAACAGCAGCTGATTCCATCACCCAAAGCCTTAAAACGTACCTGGTGACTCAGCCTCAGTGCCCGTTGTCCTTGTGATCAATTTCTCTGGAATCGGTGTCCTCTCACCCATTTCCTGGTGGCAAGAGAAAATTCATAATGTGTATCTTACAATCTCAAAAGAGACCCTCATTTACAAGATGGGAAAGACTTTGCCAGTTTATGGGGTTTTATTGGCATTGAATTAAGGAAGTCATATTTCCCTTCTTCTAGTAGAAAGATATCACTTATTAATAGTAATTTACCAACATGTGAATTTGGCAAAATAAAGGAGGAAAAGATCAATAAGGAACTCCTCTCCCTAGACTCCTTTTCTCCCACCCATCTTTATCAGTGGCTCCATCAGCACACCCCAGGTAATTGTTCTCCTGGTATTATTAATCTTCTTTATTCTGCTGGCTTGTATCTATCACTGAACGTACAGTTGCACATCCTTCCTCAGTGGGGTGCCATGGAAACTTTGAAGGTAAGTCCTCGCTTCACAAGCAAAACTAACCCTTGCAATGGTTGAAATTAAGTCCTTTATAATTAAGTGTATTTTTATCCTCTTAAAGGCAAATGGTGAGAAAACAAGCCAATGTGAGAGGTGTTCTTTTTTTTTTTTTTAACACTCTGGAGAGGAGTGTGGCAGGAAAGAGAAGTGTTGACAACCTTAGACCAGTGTGGCCACTAAGGCCACACTGCTGCTAATAGATCTTGAGTGGCAATGAATGTTGGCTTTGTGCTCATCAAGCTATATTTACTAAAGTAGTGAAGTGGTTTCCGATGAAGCAGAATGATTTTAGACAGGGGTTTTGCTTATATTCTTAGTTAACCAGAACTTTCCCTCCCATACACATGTACTTTCTGCTTCTTACATTCTCCCCCTCTATTGTGTACCAGCATTGAAGGGATAAAAACAAATACATTCCAAGAATGGTATTGCTGGGTACATGACAGAGAGGTAGTCAATGAATGTTGCTCTCCTAGAACTTGAGCAAATGTTCTTTCATTCCCCAAGCTTTCTCTCTCTTCCTCCCCAAGCATGGCACTGCTAGAGAAAGCTGTTGCCATTTTCTCCAATGTGACAGATAGTAATGATAGTTCTCAGTTCTGTGTTCTGACAGTCAAAAGAAACCTTGGAGCTGGAGACAGACAGGGAGGGAAATAAATCTTATTTAGATGTTGCCAACACTATGAATTTTATTACGGGGCATTGACTCATTCTACAGGAAAAGCCCTGCACTGGCAGTTGAAATGGAAGCAGTGGGTAGAATATTCTGATACCTCTCTGTTCTTTGTTCAAGGGGACACTGCTGTCAGACTCTGTAGGTTTAATTAAATACACATTAACTTGAGCAGCTGAGAGTTGGTTTTGGTCCCCTCACTCCACCTCTTTTTTGGTGTAACACCAGGCCAGCCAATTAATTTCTTAGGGAGAAAATGTTTGAAATAGAGATGGGGGTATACACAAAAGCTTTGTCTCTGAGAAAATATGCAGGCTCTTTTTTTTTACAAGTCTTTGGATGTTGCACATACAGTGATATTTATGGATTTTTCTTTTAGTTACTGGCCTCTTGCTATGTATCCATGTAAGTAAAATGTATTTGCCAGGTAAAATACCATTAATCATGCACAGAGAAAACTAAGCTCTTTCCTATGTAGATTCATGAGCAGAAGATTGGATTGCGCAGATCAATACTTAATTTTTTTGATTATCTTCCATGTTCTAGGAACCAATAGATCACAGAGGGTGAAATGCATGACATGTAAAATTTTCCCAATCACATTAAAAAGTGGTGGTACATTCTCAGGTATTTGAGTGTGATTTTTATATGTGTTGTTAGAACACTCAAAAGACTACAAAACAGTGAATTATAAATGTGTGGTCAAGATTTGGATAGACCATAAGTCTCTGAAGAGGAGTCAGTAGAAATCTCCGTGGGTAGTGGGAGGGTTATAAAGAAGGTAGCCTTTGATGTAGTTTTGAAAGGGCAGGCATCGAGATAGGCAAGTCCTGAAGCAATCTTCCACAGAGGTTGGTAGTCTCATTGAAGGAGCAGTCAGGGAATGTACTAGGTGAGGATGGAAGTGAGAAAGTCAGTCCACCAAGGGTGCTTTCCTAAACATGGAGTTGAAAAGGATATCACAGGGTTGCACGCAGCAGTCACAGGAGATTTGTTGTGTTGTGTTGCATATTCAGTGCTCAAGGGATCTTTAGATGCTCACAAATAACAAAGAAAATCTTTGAAACTATCAACTCATATTTAAAAATACCTGACTGCTTCACAGGGTTGAATTCAAGCCGAATACAGAAATTTTACAAGACAGCAGGAAAAAGAAAAGGCATAGATTTTGCCATCCAGGAATTCTTTCCCGAGATGATTCTCTGTGGGAAAGGAGATGAAAATCCCTTGTTGTAACCCAATAACCCCTCACAATTACTGCACAATTCTTACAGGAGTGACATGAGTCCACCCTTCATACACAGAATTATTATTTAGATCATCTTGACCCTGATTCTATGCCTTAAGCTTTGCATATAAGTAGAGATGTCTATATAGTTACATGCAGATATGGTCACATTCCCAACTTGTGAATTTTTTTAATTTACTCTAAGCTTATCAAAGTAAGTATATCTCTGGGATTAATAACTAAGTAGATAGACCACGCTGGGCATTGGACATTGGTGGCTCATGCCTATAATCCTATTTATTCAGGATGCTGGGAACAGAAGGACTGTGATTCACAGTCAGCTCAGGCAGGTCTAAAAGAATCCATCTTGAATGAATCAGTAAAATGCCAGTTCTGAGAAGTGGTGCTAATGGTAGGACTGCCATGAGCGTGAAAGGTGAGTGAGAGTATGAGGCACTGAAGTCAAGCTCCAGTACTTAAATACACACACACACACACACACACACACACACACACACACACACACACACACACACCATCAACTGCAGAGGAAGAGAGGACCAGATGACATCGGTAGTTAGAAAAACCTTTGTGACTCACGATGAGATGCTCAGGATGTGCAAGGTCCTAGAACCAGTTGTGCTGGCTGCTTAGATTCTGAATCACAAAAGAGCAAGCTGTCCCATCCTAGGTTTCTCTTCTCTATGAAGAAAGCTCTCTCCCATCTCTTCTTGGTCTTCTTAAAACACAGCAAGCAGGAGTTTTCTCTTAGGTATAATGAATGTGCCAGTCAGCATTCTACAATAAAATGCCAGAGATAATTGATGTATAAAAAGAAAATGGTTGCTTTAGCCAGGTGAGGTGTAATCCTGTAATCCTAGCTACTCAGGAGGCTGAGATCTGAGGAACAAGGTTCAAAGCCAGCCCAGGCACAAAAAGGACCTGAGATTCTGATCACCAATTAACCTCTAGAAAACGGGAAGTGGGGCTTGGCTTAAGTATAGGGTGGTAGCCTTAAGCTGAAGAGCTCAGAGACAACAGCCAGGCCCAGATGTAGGGCCGTAGCCTTGAGCTGAAGAGCTCAGGAGCAGCACCCAGGCTGAGTTCAAGCCCCATGACCCACAAAAAAAAAAAAAAAGAAAGAAAACAGTTGCTTTACTCACTTTTTGGAGGCTTCAGTCCATGGCATGTTATTGTTTACTGTTGCTTCTACTGTGAGGATGTGGCAGAGCAAAAGTGCTCACCTTATGGCCTAGAAGAAAGAGCCCACAATCACCTTTGAACATGTCTCTAGTCACCTTCAAATCACCTATAAATGCCCTAGTGCCAAATCTCCCACCCACCTCTCAAACACCATCCTTGGACTTAGCCTTTAACACAAAGGACTTTAAAATCATTCCAGTTATAAATTTTGGCATTGGGCAAATGGAAGAAAAAGTTATGAAAGGATACTTTGAAACAGAAAGCCACATTCTCCTTGTTTTGATGCTGGAATTTGGTGTGGTTGGAAGAACAGAACTACTGTTTCATCCAGATATTTCAGCCAGATATTCCATTTGGGAATTCACGATATTTTGGTCAGATGGATAGTAGTTCCACTCACAGGTCAGTATGTACTCTGATGGGACTCTTGCATCAGCATCCTTAGTGACTCACTTGGTTAGTCATTTGACATTTCACTGTGTGTTATGTCTAGCAATGGAGGAGTAGGTAGCATGATGGCTGTAGTCAGTGCAGGGTGACTCACTATCTGTTAAGTTTAGGAGCTGGCAGATATGATAGTGGACTCTTGAGGGGCAGACATATGGCAGAAAGGAGATGTTCCAGATGTTTCAAGTCAGTTACCAAACACATGTGGGAACCAGAGATGCTAGGGAAAGAGGATTCTTTGTGTTGCCATCCAAAGACACCTTGGGGTCAGAAGGTCCTGGAATGATACGAAGATGATCAGAATAATTGCTCGTGATACTAATTATTTATGATGCTAATTATTCAGGAGGCCGAGAACAGAAGCACGTGGTTCCATGTTAGCTCAGGCAGAAGAGCTTGTGACTCCCTTCCCCGTAAACCAGCAAAACTGTGGGGTTGTAAATTTGGGTACTAGCTGAGTAAGCAAACCAAGCCCAGCAAGATCAAGCCTCAGTACCTGCAAACAAGCAGGGAAGCAACAAAAAAGAAGCAAACAAAAAAGAAAAAGAAAATAAGAAAGGGGAGAGTGAGACAGACAGGAGAAGGAGAAGGGAAAAAGAGAGGAAGAGAAGGGAGAGAGAAGTTGATGGAGGGGAAAAGGGGAAGAAAAGAGAAAGAGCAGGGTATTATAGTAGGGAAAAATGAAGAATAGGTCATAAGAGGAGAAGATATTTGGGGATGGAGAATATGGAAGATCAATCCACATCTTCTGAATAGCCTTTCTGGATAGTTGCCTATGAAAGGTACTAAAGCAGTATAGCCAATGGATTTGAAATCTTACCAACTGTGCAACCATCTGTCAAAGAACCATAATACTTCATACACACATGCATTGTGTAGGGGGCATGAATTAATAATGCATACCGAACTCTTGGATTATGGAAAGAGTTTCATTCCCTAAGTTTCCTTTGTTTACTCTTACAAAGACCCACCTTGGCTCCTCATTGTTTGCTGATTCAATTTTCTTCTTTATGAGTTGATAAGTTGATATTCAGAGCCATGCCTAAATGGCCTGCAGTATATTCATCCACATGCATTTTGATAACTCAGGTTTATTCATATCTTGCCCCCATGTCACCGCTTTGACAGACACTATTCCCTTTGTGAATAATGCCATTTTAGTTGGCATGAATTCTGTCATTCGTTCAAGTCCCAGTTGGTTTCCCACAGTTTCTGTGAAGCATCCCTAATTGACTCCTCTGTCTTTCTTTATCATTGGCTACCTCATGCATTTCTCATTGTTTTAGTCTGGTTCAGTTTGCCCTGCTTGCTTTAAGAACTTAGTCTAGATTTTACTCCAGTCTTTCTCTACTTGTTCAAGCTAAGTCAAATGAAACTGATGAATTTGTCCTCAAGCATAACAATGTATGAACCCACTACCTACCCCACATGTAATTTTGAGAAGAACAAAAAATGATAACCATTCTGTGCCACTGTTGCCACAACCGAAAAGGGAGATGTTAATATCTGCTTTGAAGAACATGTAACGGTAAAGATAATGAAAAGGAACCCTCACCTGGCACATGACAGGTGCCCAATAAATGGGTACTAAGTTAAAGAACTGGTGTTTATAAATGTCTTGGATCATAGCACCACGATACAAATTAATTCCTTTTCGTTACAGTTATACAGTTCTGCTGAATTTGGGAGAAGGTGGCTGCTTATCCAGGAAGCAGTGGTACCAAACAGGTTTTACTGGTAAGTTTCACCTTATCTTCTAGCACATAAAGTCACCACATAATAAGTGAGCAATTACATTTCCCAAAGAACAAGATTTAGCAAGAGGAGCAGTAAATGCACTAAGTGACTGTTTACAGTGGCATCACAAATAACCTTCATAACTTAAATGGATTCTTGATAGTAGTGAACTACAGGGATTTTTATAAATGTTATTTTGTTCTATTTCAGTGAACCTGTGAAACAAATGCGTAAGCAAAATGAACTCTAGGATATGGAAACAAAAGGTTTAGCTTTGTGATTGTTGTTCTTTATTTACTGTGTGGTTATTTCTTTTGTTTGTGTCTCTTTTTAATTCTACTTATGGTTTATCTCATGTTTTTACTATATCTGACTCCGGTATCTGGTATATTGTATATAGGTTTACTTGAAATAGGGAAGGGAAGGGGAATAAAATAATAAATCAATAGTAACTTTTATTACTAAAAGCACTTTATGCATATGTATTGAATACTCCAATAATGGTTAACAGTATAACTCTTCAGTCTAAAAGTAAATCTGTCTCCCATTTGGTTTAGGTCTTCTAGACCTTTTTCTTAACATGTAGTTTGCAACCAGTTGTAGTCTTTCAAAACTGGACTGTGCATCACCAAACATATTTAGTCTTGGTTGGGTCTGCTGTAACAAAACGCCATAGTAGGGCACTTAACCAGTTTTTACATGCATGGTGTCAGTGTCTTGGGAGCACAAGATCAATTTGACAGCAGACTTGGCTCATGGTAAGATCCCTTTTTCCTGATTCCCTTACGCTGAACATAAAGAAATTCTGATTTTGCCTCCTCTTCTCCTAGGACCTAAGTACATTATGATGACATCACTCTCATGAACCCCATGGAACTGTAATTACCCTCCAAATGCTCCACCAGTCACCAAACGCCATTACATTAGAAGTTTGGACCTAATTTAACCAATACATTTTGGAGAGATTAAAACATTCACTTTAGCCAGTGAGCTGTGGCTCACGCCTGTAATCCTAGCTACCCAGGAGGCTGAGGTCTGAGGATCAAGGTTCAAAGCCAGCCCAGACACAAAAGGACCTGAGACTCTTATCTCCAATTAACCTCTAGAAAATGG